>NC_083645.1:28592432-28612432 GCF_963576545.1 Limanda limanda | reverse complement strand
TCAGAGGTGATAGGAGGAGAAGGGGGGGAGGAGGAGGGAAGAGGAGGGAGGAGGAGGGAGGAGGAGGGAGGAGGAGGGAGGGGGGGGCGTTCCTTTATATATTTAATCAAGTATTTATCGCTCTCTCTGGTTGGGTTCTCTCTCTCTCTCTCTCTCTCTCTCTCTCTCTCTCTCTCTCTCTCTCTCTCTCCCTCCCTCTCTCTCTCTCTCTCTCTCTCTCTCCTCTCTCTCTCTCTCTCTCTCTCTCTCCTCGCTGTGCAGGTGATCACACGGCTGGGTGGCGTCCTGCTGATTGGAGCGCTCTGTTATTAGGCTGCTAAGTGACTGGGGGGGGGGGTCATTCAACGCTAAATCCTGATTCATCAATATTACATATTATTAATATATTAGATGTCACATGTATAAAATAATATATTTCTGTAAAATGAAACAAATTCAAATCAGGAAAAAGGAAATAAAAATATTAACAGAACAGACTTTTGGTCAGGATTTTTAAAAATACAGATTTTTTTTATTATTTATTTTTAATTGTTAATAGAGCAGAATATAGAATTTCTGCTTTGCTGTGTTTTTCACCTTCAGTCCGACATCATCTCTCACACATCACTTCCTCTTCTCCTTCCTCTTCCTCTTCTCTTCCCCTTCCTCTTTTCTTCCTCTTCCTCTTCCTATTCTCCTTCCTCTTCTTCTTCCTCTTCCTCTTCCTATTCTCCTTCCTCTTCTCCTTCCTCTTCTCCTTCCTCTTCCTCTTCTCTTTCCTCTTCCTCTTCCCCTTCCTCTTCCTCTTCCTCTTCCTCTTCCTCTTCCTCTTCCTCTTCCTCTTCCCTCTTCCCCTTCCTCTTCCTCTTCCTCTCCCTCTTCCTATGTTTCTAAATTCAACAAAAACACTGAAAGTTTTTCAAAACCAGGAAAGGTTCTCCTGCGACACGACTCAAATATACAGAATTATTATTTAAAAACAACGCAAACTCAAAACCTTCCTCTCTCTCTCTCTCTCTCTCTGTCTCTCTCTCTCTGTCTCTCTCTCTCTGTCTCTGTCTCTCCCTCACCTGTCCTGTCTCTCTTCTCTGTCTCTGTCTCTGTCTCTGTCTCTGTCTCTGTCTCTCTCTCTCTCTCTCTCTCTCTCTCTCTCTCTCTCTCTCTCTCTCTCTCTCTCTCTCTCTCTCTCTGTCTCACCTGTCCTGTCTCTCTCTCTCTTCTCTCTGTCTGTCTCTGTCTCTCTCTCTGTCTCTCTGTCTCTCTCTGTCTCTCTCTGTCTCTCTGTCTCTCTCTCTCTGTCTCACCTGTCCTCTCTCCTCTCCCTCTCTCTCTCTCTGTCTCTCTTCTCTGTCTCTCTCTGTCTCTCTGTCTCTCTCTCTCTCTCTCTCTGTCTGTCTCTTTCTCTCTCTCTCTCTCTCTCTCTGTCTCTCTCTCTCTGTCTATCTCTCTCTCTCTCTCTGTCTCTCTGTCTCTCTCGCTCTCTCACCTGTCCTGCTTCTCTTCTCTCTCTCTCTCTGTCTCTCTCTCTCTGTCTATCTCTCTCTCTCTGTCTCTCTCTCTCTCTCTCTCACCTGTCCTGTCTCTCTTCTCTCTCTCTCTCTCTCTCTCTCTCTCTCTCTCTCTCTCTCTCTCTCTCTCTCCCCTGGTCCAGCTCCTCCTCTCCTCTAACTGGTGGGACTGGGAGCAGTGGAGGGAGGAGGTGAGTTACTGCCTCATCTCTACAGACTCATTACTCCACTCAGAGCAGCTCCCACAATGCAACAGGCCTTCGTGCTTCAGAGAGCGTGTTTACACCCCCCCCCCCCACAACTGTTTACATTTATTTATCTCCGCCGCTCGGCGCCGCCGGCTCTCGCTCGCCCTCTGAGTGGGAATCTGTTTTTCTATGCCGCTGGTTTGTACATATTTACCAGGAGATGAGGCGTGCACTGGGGGGGGGGGGGGGGGGGTCACCTGATGGCGTGCTGCCGGCTGATGGCCGTGTTGAAGGCGCAGTCATGTCCCCGCTGAGCGGCGCCGCTCTGCGTGGTTTCCTTCTGTATTACACTCAAATAGATTCCATATTCCATATGAACCTGAGTGGCCACTCCCCCGACGCTCCGCCCGCCGCTGCACGCGCCGCAATCTCCCATCGGCCCCGGCTGTGTGATTGATGCAGGTCATGGCGGCGCTTGGCCTCGCTGCCCGTGATGATTCCTCACTTCCTTTGGGGGGGGGGGGGATCCTGACACATGCACAACACGCTGAGCCCTAAGTGGACAGGCGGTGTGGGGGGGGACAGGCTGATTTGTTTTGCTTGTCAAGTGGCGCCCGGGGGGGGGTGTCTGTTGACAAGCAGCCTCAACACCCGGGACGAATCCTCTCACCGGCTTATTGATCTGCTGCTTGATCCTCTGACTGTCACTTCACCCGTCAGTCATCAGATCCACCGCCACGCCAAGCGCACAACGCCAAGCGCACAACGCCAAGCGCACAACGCCAAGCGCACAACGCCAAGCGCACAACGCCAAGCGCACAACGCCAAGCGCACAACGCCAAACGCACAACGCCAAGCGCACAACGCCAAGCGCACAACGCCAAGCGCACAACGCCAACCGCAAAACGCCAAGCGCACAACGCCAAGCGCACAACGCCAAGCGCACAACGCTGTTGGCGAAGGCCCCAGTGATCTGACTTTGACACAAAGAGTCGTAAACGAGGCCTACACGCGATGCTGAGACCAGCTCTAGAGTTTTCCTGGTGGTCGAAGCCCCCCCCAGCAGGCCCTGGCTCGGAGCTCTGCAGAGACTCTACTGAAACCTGAGACGTCCACTGAGGTCAAATCTGACAGTCAATTGGCTGAGGGCCACGCTGACCCTTGAACCCCTCCTCCAGGGCGGAGTCACCTGCTGCTTTTCTCCTGTACTGACGTTTCAACCAGACCCCCCCAGGCCTGACCAGATGACCCAGTAGCTAAAGGAGGCGATTACCACTTTTGTTTTAATTCATTTTATTTTCTTTCTTTTATCTTCGTTTTATTTTGATAGGACCTTTTTGTTATTTTAACTTGAAAGATCAAAACAGGAAGTTCACTCGCGGGACGAGCTCAGACACTTTCCGCACAGACTTTTTCTTTCAACACAATCTCCAACGGCTACAAGCAGCAGCACATCACCGAAGAAGAAGACGAAGTTTCATTCTGTTCAAGGCAGCACCAGAAAATCCGCTTGAGAGACCACGTGATCCACTGGACTCCCGGCAGAGACTAGTTTTAATACTTAGCGTGTCGTTTAATATTTAAGTGTATTTGTTTGTGGGACCTCCGTGTCTCCTGTTTAGCCGTGACGAGCGGCACTTCCAGTACCGGTGCTCCGGCCTTGTTTTATTGTGTTACAGGGTTTAAGCGATGAAGCGTCTCCGGCTGCACTGTGACCGTCTGAGCTCAACTCTACAGAGACTTTACCGGTCAAACGTCAGCACACAACGCCGCTCGGGGGCTGAGTGGGAAAGTAACTGTTAACTTGTCTCTGACGGTGTTTTTAAGAGCTTCTTTGATATTTCCTTGCATTTTCTCTCTCTCTCTCTCTCTCTCTCTCTCTCTCTCTCTCTCTCTCTCTCTCTCTCTCTCTCTCTTCTCCTGAACCTGCTTACACACACGTTCTCAGCCCGTTTTTACATCATCCATCTCCCATCTGCTAACATGGAGGAGGAGGAGTTGATGACCTGTATTGCAGCCACCAGGGGGCGATGGAGCTGCTCTGGCTTCAGGAGCCGTCACTTCACTGATGATTTTTAACCCAGATGAGTTCCTGGCCTCCTGGCGCCCCCCCCGTCTGCTTCCTCCACCGAGAGACCAACTTCCGCCCAGATCCTCCGAGTTAATCAGGGAATAATTAGCAGAGCGAGGACAGTGCCTTCAAGAAATAGGCCCCCCCCCCCCACCTGAGAAGTTATGATTTTTACTGGCATGGCGACAGAAGCAGCTGATCACCTGACTCCGCCGAGCGCTTTGATCTGAGACACGTGTTCCCCCCCGACAGAGGACACACTTCTGTCTCTCTATTAAATACCAGACTGGAGACACGCCCCCGGCCACGCCCCCAGACAGTTCAGAGCGTCACGCCTCGTTCCCGATAAGTCGAAAAGAAAAGTCGTCCGAAAAGAGGAAAACTAAATTTGACGGAAGACATGGTGATCGCCCCCTGGTGGCTGGCTGACATGTGACATTATTTATATATATAGAATAATATATATATAACATTTAGATATTTATATCAACATTTTTAGCTGGAATCACACCTTGAGTGAACTAGAATATTTATTTTTACTTAGTTTGGTTGGTTTATATTTACAAAAAATTGTAATCCCCCCCCACCATGAACGCACACACACACACACACACACACACACACACACACACACACACACACACACACACACACACACACACACACACACACACACACCTGTCAATCACAGTTTAGAGTTCATGAAATTTCTATGAGCATCGATTGCAGCAGAGGGGAGCGAAGTGGGGAGGGAGGGTGGGGAGAGGGGGGGTGGGGTACTGTGTGGGGGGGTGTTAGTGACTCCATCGATTGATCAAGTGTCTTGCTCTGACCCCCCCCCCCCCTCCCAGGTTTTCAATCACAGGTCACGTCTTTAAGAAGCTTCTTTAGAACATCGGTCCTGTGGGGGGGGGGGGGGGGGGGGTCAGGATCTCACACCTTGGTTTAAATATAGGTCAAGTTAATAATTAGAAAAGTAATAAGAAGATAAATGCTAATTTAACATTTACTTTGTGTCTGAGATACAGAGAGAGAGACAGAGAGAGAGACAAAAAGAGAGAGAAAGAGAGAGAGGCAGAGAGAGAGAGAGAGAGAGACAGACAAAGAGAGAGACAGACAGAGAGAGAGAGACAGAGCGACAGAGAGAGAGACAGACAGAGAGAAAAAGAGAGAGACAGAGAGACAGAGAGAGAGACAGAGACAGAGAGAGAGACAGAGCGACAGAGAGACAGAGAGAAAAAGAGAGAGACAGACAGAGAGAAAAGAGAGAGACAGACAGACAGAGAGAAAGAGAGAGACAGAGAGACAGAGAGAGAGAGAGACACACACAGAGAGACAGAGAGAGAGAGAGAGAGACCGAGAGGGAGATAGACAGACAGACAGAGAGAAAGAGAGAGACAGAGAGACAGAGAGAGAGAGAGAGAGACACACAGAGAGACAGAGAGAGAGAGAGAGACACACAGAGAGAGAGAGAGAGAGAAACTTTTTTTTTACAGTGGCTCAAATTCAAGGTTTAACTTTTGTTTCTCAGTTACACGTTCACAAGACCTTTAGCAAACCCTGATGGAACAATCTGCTAATGCTTTCCGTGTGTGTGTGTGTGTCTGTGTGTGTGTCTGTGTGTGTCTGTGTGTGTGTGTGTCTGTGTGTGTGTGTGTGTGTGTGTTGGGGTCGAAGGACAGAACGTACAATGTGCTTCATTGTATTTCCAGAGGTGCTGATAGGAGCTGCTGCTCAGAGGAAACTGAGCTCTGATCCAGTTTGATCCAGTCCAGTCTGAACCAGTCCAGTCTGAACCAGTCCAGTCTGAACCAGTCCAGTCTGATCCAGTCCAGTCTGATCCAGTCCAGCCTGAACCAGTCCAGTCTGAACCAGTCCAGTCTGATCCAGTCCAGTCTGAACCAGTCCAGTCTGAACCAGTCCAGTCTGATCCAGTTCAGTTTGAACCAGTCCAGCCTGAACCAGTCCAATCTGAACAGTACAGCCTGATCCAGTCCAGCCTGAACCAGTCCAGTCTGATCCATTCCAGTCTGATCCAGTTTGAACCAGTCTAGTCTGAACCAGTCCAGTCTGAACCAGTCAGTCTGATCCAGTCCCAGTCTGATTGAGTCCAGTCTGAACCAGTCCAGTTTGAACCACTCCAGTTTGAACCAGTCCAGTGTGAACCAGTCCAGCCTGAACCAGTCCAGTCTGATCGAGTCCAGCCTGAACCAGTCCAGCCTGAACCAGTCCAGTCTGATCCAGTCCAGTCTGATCGAGTCCAGCCTGAACCAGTCCAGCCTGAACCAGTCCAGTCTGACCCAGGTTACAAGAACATGAGCTCATGATGATCTTGAACTTCAACCTTTGTCCAACAAAATCTTATCAGTTAATAAGTAAAACCATCTAAAGGTTTGTAGCAAATTTGAAGAAATTTCATCAAGGTGTTCGTGAGATATCGTGTTCACAAGGAGACAATAACTGAGCAGATGCAGCCTCCGGCCACTAGGTGTCCTCTCCCTTCTCTCCCTCCTCAGTATCTCTCTCTCCTCCTCTCTCTCCTCAGTATCCCTCTCTCCCTCCTATCTCGTCAGTATCCCTCTCTCTCCTCCTCCCTCGTCAGTATCCCTCTCTCCTCCTCTCCCTTCTCTCCCTCCTCAGTATCCCTCTCTCCTCCTCTCTCGTCAGTATCCCTCTCTCCTCCTCTCTCTCCTCAGTATCCCTCTCTCCTCCTCTACCTCCTCAGTATCCTCTCTCCCTCCTATCTCGTCAGTATCCTCTCTCTCCTCCTCTCTCTCCTCAGTATCCCTCTCTCCTCCTCTCCCTCCTCATATCCCTCTCTCCTCCTCTCTCTCAAGTATCCCTCTCCCTCCTCTCCCTCGTCAGTATCCCTCTCTCCCTCCTCTCTCTCGTCAGTATCCCTCTCTCCTCCTCTCCCTTCTCTCCCTCATCAGGATCCCTCTCTCTCCTCCTCTCCCTCCTTCAGTATCCCTCTCTCCTCCTCTCCCTTCTCTACCTCATCAGGATCCCTCTCTCTCCTCAGTATCCCTCTCTCCTCCTCTCCCTCCTCAGTTTCCCTCTCTCCTCCTCTCACTCCTCAGTATCCCTCTCTCCTCCTCTCCCTCGTCAGTATCCCTCTCTCCCTCCTCCCTCATCAGTATCCCTCTCTCCTCCTCTCCCTCGTCAGTATCCCTCTCTCCCTCCTCTCTCTCGTCAGTATCCCTCTCTCCTCCTCTCCCTTCTCTACCTCATCAGGATCCCTTCTCTCTCCTCCTCTCCTCGTCAGTATCCCTCTCTCCTCCTCTATCTTGTCAGTATCCCTCTCTCCTCCTCTCTCTCGTCAGTATCCCTCTCTCCTCCTCTCCCTCGTCAGTATCCCTCTCTCCTCCTCTATCTTGTCAGTATCCCTCTCTCTCCTCCTCTCCCTCGTCAGTATCCCTCTCTCTCCTCCTCTCCCTCGTCGGTATCCCTCTCTCCTCCTCTCCCTCGTCAGTATCCCTCTCTCTCCTCCTCTCCCTCGTCAGTATCCCTCTCTCCTCCTCTCCCTCGTCAGTATCCCTCTCTCCTCCTCTCCCTCGTCAGTATCTCTCTCTCCCTCCTCCCTCATCAGTATCCCTCTCTCCTCCTCTCCCTCGTCAGTATCCCTCTCTCCCTCCTCTCTCTCGTCAGTATCCCTCTCTCCTCCTCTCCCTTCTCTACCTCATCAGGATCCCTCTCTCTCCTCCTCTCCCTCGTCAGTATCCCTCTCTCCTCCTCTATCTTGTCAGTATCCCTCTCTCCTCCTCTCTCTCGTCAGTATCCCTCTCTCCTCCTCTCCCTCGTCAGTATCCCTCTCTCCTCCTCTATCTTGTCAGTATCCCTCTCTCCTCCTCTCTCTCGTCAGTATCCCTCTCTCCTCCTCTCCCTCGTCAGTATCCTCTCTCCTCCTCTCTCTCGTCAGTATCCCTCTATCCTCCTCTCCCTCGTCAGTATCCCTCTCTCCTCCTCTCCCTCGTCAGTATCCCTCTCTCCCTCCTCCCTCGTCAGTATCCCTCTCTCCTCTTCTCCCTCGTCAGTATCCCTCTCTCCTCCTCTCCCTCCTCTCCCTCATCAGGATCCCTCTCTCCTCCTCTCCCTCGTCAGTATCCCTCTCTCCTCCTCTCTCTCGTCAGTATCCCTCTCTCCTCCTCCTCCTCGTCAGGATCCCTCTCTCCTCTTCTCCCTCGTCAGTATCCCTCTCTCCTCTTCTCCCTCGTCAGGATCCCTCTCTCCTCCTCTCCCTCGTCAGTATCCCTCTCTCCCTCCTCTCCCTCGTCAGTATCCCTCTCTCCTCCTCTCTCTCGTCAGTATCCGTCTCTCCTCCTCTCTCTCGTCAGTATCCCTCTCTCCTCCTCTCCCTTCTCTCCCTCATCAGGATCCCTCTCTCCTCCTCTCCCTCGTCAGTATCCCTCTCTCCTCCTCTCTCTCGTCAGTATCCCTCTCTCCTCCTCTCTCTCGTCAGTATCCCTCTCTCCCTCCCTTGTCAGTATCCCTCTCTCCTCTTCTCCCTCGTCAGTATCCCTCTCTCCTCCTCTCCCTCGTCAGTATCCCTCTCTCCCTCCTATCTCGTCAGTATCCCTCTCTCCTCTTCTCCCTCGTCAGTATCCCTCTCTCCCTCCTCTCCCCAGGTGCAGCTGAGGGAGGACGGGGGAGGGACGGGGTTGAAATTAATGAGAGGAGCCTGGAGGTATTGACTTTCCTGGGAAAACACAGCTCTCTAAAAATCAGTGGCTGAGCGCCACAATAACTCAGCATCCATCGATCCCCTCCCTCCTCTTCCTCCTCTTCCTCCTCTTCCTCCTCTTCCTCCCCTCCCTCCCCCACATGCAGCATTGATCTGTGCATCACCAGTCACAGCGACGGACGAGAAACTACAGAAAAACTACAAAACTACAACAAACAAAACTACAGAAGCAAAACTCTTTCTACGTCAGTGACAGAACCGGAGGAAACGTGTTTTCACGCTGAACGAGTGAGATGTGGGTGAAAGAAGATTCCGAGGGAAACTACAGAATCAGTAGCAGAGGGAACCGGAGACCACGCCTCTCCGGTTCCCTGAGACTCCGCCTCTCCGGTTCCCTCGCAGGCTTCTTCTCATTCCGCTCAGCGCTTCTCGCCTTCGGCCGCTTTCCAGAGCGAAGCCTCGGGATCAGAGGGTGAAGCTGCTCTAAGCTGCAGGAGGAGGAGAGAGGGAATCCTGGGAAACACGGATCTGACGGCGCCTCAGCTGCAGGGAAACGACTCCGCCGCCACAGTCCTGCTCTCTGATTGGCTGTCAGGCTTCCCCACACACACACAGGCGAGCGGTAACCCACAGATCTAACACTGCATCGGTACTGACCCTGATTCAAACAGACACTGTGTCACAGTTCAGCTGGAAAATACATTAGAATTTATTAAACGTAGAGTTTTGATTATTAAAACTGTTTCTTATAAAAACATTTTCTGTGATGTGGAAATCTTGGGTCAGTCGACCTGGATTGTTAAAATCCTCTTGAAGCTGCTCAAGGCTCCAGAACCAAGGATCATGACCAAGTTCTTAAGAGCCTCATGAAGCTCAGGCTGGGACGCCCCTCCTAAGAACCTCCAAAGAACCTCTTCAGCGCCCCCTGGGGGAACACCTCCTGGAGCCTCCTCCAGGTCCCTGAGCTTCCTCAGGGGTCAGTGGAACCTGCTGGAGCCTCGGAGGTCGATGACCTACGACCTCTCTACAGACGAGTGCAACCTGAGACCTCAGGAGGCTTTTCAGCACCAACACAACTTCCTGAAGAACTTCCTGAAGAACTTCCTGAAGAACTTCAAGCACAAACACGATGTTCTGACGTCAGAGGACAGAACTATAGAAACATTCTTCACTTGTTAAACGAGTCGGGATCGAACGCAGTCAGGAAATGACATCAGAGTTTCTCTTCTCCTCTCCAATTATCCACAGCTCGTCTGTTCAGTGTTTAGAAGCTCGGCTCATTTCACATTCATGAACACGCTGCTGGCTCGGCGCTCTGAACGCATCCTCACTCCTGAAGTCTGGATGTAAATCAGACCAACCGGCGGCATGTGTGAGCACAACATGGCCGCCTCCCTGGCAGCAGGAGGAGGAGGAGGAGGAGGAGGAGGAGGAGGAGGAGGAGAAGAAGAAGAAGAAGAAGAAGAAGAAGAAGAAGAAGAAGAAGAAAGAAGAAGAAGAAGAAGAAGAAGAAGAAGAAGAAGAAGAAGAAGAAGAAGAAGAAGAAGAAGAAGAAGAAGAAGAAGAAGAAGAAGAAGAAGAAGAAGAAGAAGAAGGAAGTTACGATGCAGCCACCTGTCGGGGTTCAGCCTCACGATGCCTTCAGGGACACGCGCCTTTTTCGTTTCACTTTCAATCAAACTGAAGTCAGATGTTTTCACTGGATTAGTGGAATGTGTCTCCTGAAGGATTCTGGGATTTAAAGGAGCAGACGGCACGTTTTTATTTTCAACTGTTTGTTTTCAGTATGAAACGCTGAACTCAACCAGATGTTATATTAATGTTTAATTTACATGAACATTCATATCCTGTTTCTAATCTCATTTACTAATATTTATCAGGGTCCAGGTTTGATTATTCTGTCATTCACCAGCAGCTTGTGCTCGAACACCAGGAGAATCCAGGTTTCTGACCCGAGACTCAGACTCAGCTTAAAGTCACTGACACTCAAAGAAAAGACTTCAAATAAAATGAAAAACAGAATTTAGAGCAGATATATTATAATTTTATAAATTGTATAATGCAGCCAGCTGTGTCTCTGAAGTGTTCACAATCTTTATTCCTCCTTAAAACCTTTTTAACTGTATTTTAATGTTAAACTCGCCTTTCTTATTATTCACAATCATATTTGTTTTTCTTAATATTTTGTGTTTGATTGAATTTTCTGGTCCTTCAAATAATTATTATATATATATACAATAATATATATTTCAAATACTTCTTTCCTTATTTTCATTATTTACTGTAAAATTGTTACCAAAAAAATTGGAACAACAAAGAGGAATAACAAAAATTAAATACAGAAAAATGTAATAGTTATTATGATCATTTAATTAAATAATTGTAACTTCGTTTTATCACCAACATTACACAACTGTATTTATTTACAGTATCAGAGTTATGTGATGATTTTTTTTATATCATGACACCACAGAAACACAAATAATAAAAGTATGGGGAAGCTGGATTTTCTGGTTTCTCTTCTGATAAAAAACATTTTCTTCCTCAGAACCATTCGTTTCCAGGATCTTTATGAATCTTTTGAATCTTTAGTTTGTGACGTTTTGGATATTTCAGTTTCTTTTCTGACGTGAGGATATGAATTCCTCAGCGTTGAATCTGACTTCTCTAATGGAGATAACAACACACGTCCACACAAAGGCCGAGCTCGCCGCTCTGCTCCTATCTGGAAACGGGATCACGCAGATTAGCATTGCAAAAGGAGGCGGCGGCGGCCGGACCGTCCATTGTGACCGTCCCGCCGCCGGAGGAGGAGGAGGAGGAGGGGGAGGAGGGGGAGGAGGGGGGGGAGGAGGCGTCTCTCACAAAGAGGAGAGCGAGAGGACGGAGGCGGTGATGAACTGGTGTTAAACAGAAAGCCTGAACACGCTCGCCTCTTTCCATGACATTTACTTATCGCACTAAACAGCCTTCAACCTGACCTTTCTGCTACTTTGAATGACATCTGGATATTCTGACGGAATAATCGGGACAGTAGACGCAGTGATGTCACGGACAGATAAGACGCCATCGCACAGAGAGTGGACGAGGGACGGAGATCTGAAGGACGACTGAGGAGGAAGACGTCCACGCTCACAGTGAAGAACAAAACTCCTCCTGGATAAAGATCTCACTCTTTCCTTAAAGCTCGTCCTCAGTCTCACTGAACCAGTTCAAACCAGATGTGTCGAGGCCGAGGTGAAGGTGAAGGAGGAGCTGCAGGAGCACGCCAGGGACCAGGAGACGGCTCCTCCCACTCAAATGCTGCTTAAGGGTAAATTTAAAAGGAAGCTTCAGGGTCTAAGACACGAGTCTGAACATCAGGTGTGAACGGTTCCTCAGAGCAGAAGAGGGGTTCTGGGTTCTGGGTCCGGATCACCCTGAACCAGGTTCTGCTGGTTTGCGGAGTGACTTCTGGACCAGTCACAGGAAGTAGAGACAGAATGAGGGTCTGTCCTCGTGTTGTCGTTCGGACTCACCGGTGTAGACGAAGCGTCCCGGCGCTCCTTTGCAGAACTGTTTGGACTTGTAGGAGAGCGTGACCTCCACGACCCCGGGGATGTGTCGAGGGGGGGTCTGGACCCGGATGGCGTGAGGCGTGATCAGCTGGATCAGGACACAAAAAACAAATAGATCAAATCTGAGTGACGGAGGAGAAGCAGCTTTAGTTAATAACACAGATTCATCAGGTCGCACGTGAACCCGCAGGAAACACGTCCGACGGTTTGTTATGAAACAGGAAGCTGCTCATGTGCTTTCAACAGGAAGTGAAACTCGATCATCATTTACCTCAACGTCCTCATGAGAGCAGCTGATTCAATATTTCAAAAGAGTCGTTAAAAAAGAGATGTGAGACCTCACAGATGATTTATTTTATTAAACTGTCACTTGATGTTTTTAATGCTTCATGATGTTGTATCTGTTAAAAAGCTCCGATCCATGATGAAGGGATGGACTCTCTCTCTCTCTCTCTCTCTCTCTCTCTCTCTCTCTCTCTCTCTCTCTCTCTCTCTCTCTCTCTAACTCTCACTGTGACTCTGGATCTGGGTCAGCGAGCTCAGAGGCTTCTGTCTCCACGCCGCTGATCAAAGTGAGGAGCGGCGTGCCGAGGTTTCTCCCTCCCTCCCTCCCTCCTTCCCACCTCCCTCCCTCCCTCCCTCCCTCCCTCCCTCCCTCCCTCCCTCCCTCCCTCCCTCCCTCCCTCCCTCCTTCCCCCGCCAGGTGTTCTGCTCTTCTGGACCTGCTTCAATATTTCATGCTGCACCGTATGTGCAGCGCCACTCGCTCTCAATCTACATCCTTTTGGGGACATGCACAAGTGCTACAGATACAGGTGTGTGTGTGTGTGTGTGTGTGTGTGTGTGTGTGTGTGTGTGTGTGTGTGTGTGTGTGTGTGTGTGTGTGTGTGACTGGGTGATGAATGTGTGTGTAGATAAAGGACAACACTGTGTGTGCAGCTGCAGACTCTGGATCAGCTGAGCTCAGCCAGAAGCTCTGATCACTTATTGATAATTGATTTGATCTGATCAGTCGTCATTAAGGGAGTTTAAAGTGTTTTTGTGTGAACAGTTAAATAACAAGGTCATAACCTCAGTGTTCTCTCCAAACTAGACTTCATTCATTAATTATTATATTTAATAACTGAGTCATTGTTTGAGTCACTTATAAAGCTAAGATCTTTGAAATGTATCTTCATTGTGATCTTCTTCTGAAAAGAATGAAACTGATAATAATCTGAACTCAAAGATCACTCATGTTAATATCTCTATTAGTTCTGTTATTTATAGGAGGTTGTTACGATCCTGTGTTTGTGTGACACTGTCTGTTTCTTCTCCTTGTATGTGAGCCGTCTCCCTGTGAGTGTGTTTGTGTGTGGCCTAATTGTAAGCAGGTTGGACCTGCTGATTGGAGTGAGCTGCCTGATTGCTGCTCCAGGATTGGCCAGAATGAAGAGAGGAGCCTACAAGAAGCACTGACTGACTGCAGTCTCCCTCTCTCCACCGAATCTCCCACCTCCAACCAGGACCAGTGTTTGTATGCCGTGTTGTTCTGTTGTATATATCTGAAGTGTGTGTTGGTGGTAGCCCTGTAGGAGGGAGAAGCCTTTTCTTTTACCCCTGTTTTCTCCTGTGTTTTCCTGAGTAGGAGTTAGATAAGCATTTGTCTTTTTGTTAACAGTTTTGTTTGATAGATAGGAACGTAGGGAATAAGATTGTTTTGTTTGTTGTGTTGGCCTTTCTCCCTCCGAAGCAAATAAAAGCTACCACTAAACCAAACCCCTTTGTGACACTGGCCTGCTTGGGAGTGGGAAGAATGGGGGGAGCACCACATGGCACGTCTCTGGGGTCCCCTAGACCCGGGGCGTAATAACATAATTAAACTTATATGTTTAAAATACTGTCATATTTAAAGTTCATTCATTCTGCAGCAGCATTTTAAATGTAACTGACTGAACTGGATCTGGGTAATGTGTTGGCTTCATTAGGAACAATATCACAAAGTCCTTCAAGTTAAAGGAACAGTGAGAAACCATGTGAGCATGTGCCGTCAGGGTCAGGGTCAGGGTCAGGGTCAGGGTTAGGGTCAGGGTCAGGGTGATGGTCAGGGTCAGACTAAGGGTCAGGGTAAGGGTCAGGGTCAGGCTCAGGCTAAGGGTCAGGGTAAGGGTCAGGGTCAGGGTCAGAGTCAGGGTCAGGCTCAGGCTCAGGGTCAGGCTCAGGCTCAGGCTCAGGGTCAGGGTAAGGGTCAGCGTCAGGCTCACCTCGCTCCAGACCAACATGGTACCGAACACGACCTGCAGGCCGTCGAAGAAGTTGTCCCCGATGAGGATGACGGTGGCTCCGCCCGTCGTCCAGCCCTCACTCGGGCTGATGGCTTTGATGCAGGGCGTGGCTGCTTCGGAAACACACCAAGGCAACATGAGCACGGACTTATGACTTATATATTATATATTATACATTTGAGATGATCACAATCAGAGTCATAAAAACACTTTGTTGAACACACGACTCAAGGCCAATTTATGGTTCTGCGTTTTTGAAAAAACGGACAGATAAGACCGGCCTATCCGTCGTGAAACGCCCTCTCCGAGCGCTACGGAGAGCTTTTCGTACAGGTCTGATTTTTCTAACTTCTCCGTGTTGTGTCGGAGACCCGACCGACAGCTCTTGGCTGTGATTGGTCCGGGAACGACATCATTTCCGTATGACGTCATTTCCGTACGACGTCATTTCTGTTCGACGTCATTTCCGGACCTGTAACTTCCTGCTTCACAATAAACACAACTATGATTCTACGATTAATGTGACGTGTGTGTTAAGCCAGCGGAGTTGTCCGGCTGACGGTGGCTCGTTAGAGCACTGAGGGCATGTGTGCACGGTCACATACGGTTAGAACGAGCTTTCAAAACGGCGCTAGCAGGCTAGGCTAGCGGGCTAGGCTAGAACCCGCCGTCACGACTTTAATTCCACTTCTATCATGACACTGTTTCTATAATACCGTCAGGTTAGAAGCAAACACTGGGTAGTGGTTAGTGTCGGGAGTCCCTGCTGACTGTGTGTGGAAGCTGGGGGGGGAGCTAGCTCCGTGTAGCTTCTAGCTACATGTAGCCTCAAGCAGATTCAAGCTGCGGAATCAGCAACAGAGTTCGGAAACAAGACCGGGGAACCGCTGCACTAAGAAACGATGACATCAGCATCTTGACCCGCTGGGTGTCACTTTATTTAGTTCTGTTAGTTGCCATGGTTCAGTGTGTGGGAGGAGCTAACATGTCAACAGAGACACGTGGACTTCTTCTTCCCAAATGGGGTAGGCTTCTCTGAGCTCGTCTTCCGTTGCGCCACCTTTGGGTTTGGCGGTGAATTGTTTTGAACGTACAGTGGTCGGATTAGTAAAAATCAAAAAGACTCTTTGCCCCCCGTGGAGCCCTCTCCGAGAAACAGAGAACGTAGAAGTATATACGAGCCTTCAGAGTCAATTTGTCCTGAACTGAAGTCGCAGCTGAAGTTTAGAAGTTTATTAACTTCACAACAGTTAAATGCTAAAGTATCAGATTGTTTGATTGAGGTTCAGCAACAGTTTAGATTTACTGAGATTAATCAACTCTTTGTTCACTTTGGTTGAACAGTTTCTGTTTGTTCAGTTCAGATTTGAAATGTTCTGGTTAAAGGTTTAAATTTAACATAAACACTGGTTTAGGTTTTAGCATCGTATTTGTTTTCTTATTGAATGAATGAAAACGTTTGAATTAAGAACCTGACGACCGGACGTTTCTGATGAAGACTCGGAGCAAAGAGCTGAAGCTCGAGAAACAGGAAGTGATCATCTTCAGCTGTTCACTGACGAGATGGTAAGTCCACACAGATCTTCACTTCGCTCCAGGAGCAGATCCACCAGCAGCAGGCTCCTCCTCCAGCAGCAGGCTCCTCCTCCACCAGCAGCAGGCTCCTCCTCCTGAGATCAATGAGAGCTCCACATGAACAGCGTCTCCGAGACGACTGGACGGTGAGAAAGAGGAGGAGCAGGAGACGAGCAGGAGACGAGCAGGAGGTCTCAGAGGAGGAGCAGGAGGTCTCAGAGGAGGAGCAGGAGGTCTCAGAGGAGGAGCAGGAGACGAGCAGGAGGTCTCAGAGGAGGAGCAGGAGGTCTCAGAGGAGGAGCAGGAGAGGAGCAGGAGGTCTCAGAGGAGGAGCAGGAGAGGAGCAAGAGCTCTCAGAGGAGGAGCAGGAGAGGAGCAGGAGGTCTCAGAGGAGGAGCAGGAGAGGAGCAAGAGGTCTCAGAGGAGGAGCAGGAGAGGAGCAAGAGCTCTCAGAGGAGGAGCAGGAGAGGAGCAGGAGGTCTCAGAGGAGGAGCAGGAGAGGAGCAAGAGGTCTCAGAGGAGGAGCAGGAGACGAGCAAGAGGTCTCAGAGGAGGAGCAGGAGAGGAGCAGGAGGTCTCAGAGGAGGCGCGGCTCCGCAGCTTTACGATCTTTTCCCGGAGAGGAACTTGTTTTATCGTAGAGATGATTTGATTCCAGTCAGAGCTCCGACCTTCCTGTGGTTTCCTGTGAGATCTGAAACTCACTGACTTCATGTTGTGTTACTGTTACACACAATAAGTTAGAGCCGTGAGTGAGTTGTGTGACACGATTACACACTTTCATGAATCCTAGTTTCACTTTGGTCATTTAAAGGTTTTTCACTGAGCTCCAGTTTGACTGAGGCTGGGTTTGTGTGTGTGTGTGTGTGTGTGTGTGTGTGTGTGTGTGTGTGTGTGTGTGTGTGTGTGTGTGTGTGTGTGTGTGTGTGTGTGTGTGTGTGTGTGTGTGTGTGTGTGTGTGTGAAACCAAAGGGATATGTAAAGTGGAGGTTGAACTTTCTTCAGATGCAGTTTGTGGATCCTGATGAAAGGAGGCGCAGGCTGCTCCTCAGGAGGAGATTCTCATCTCACGATTAATTTTCTGCTTTTGTCAAAGCAGCAAACAAACAGTCCTGGGGGGGTGGGGGGGGCTGATGGTGCATCCCATGAATAGAGCACAAAGACGAGGAGCAGGCGGTGGGAAGTTGTATCTGGGAGACGGGGGGGGGGGGGTCCAGGGTCTGTGACAAAGGCGGGAGGGGGGGGGGAGCAGATGTTTGGCTTTTTATCGCCTCTGAAAACATCCCAGCCTGCAGGAGATGAAAGGAGGAGCAGGGCCGGGGGCCCCCCCACTGCAGGGCCGGGGGCCTCCTTCTGAGGGCCGGGGGCCCTGGGCCGTCTGCTACCCCCCCCCTGCAGGACCCTGGGTGTCCTGCAGGGGGGGGGGGAGCACAGACGCCTCCTCAGGTGAGAACAGGTGAGTGACAGATCAGTGCCAAGCAGCGCTTGTTTCATCCCCTTGGACCCGCCACACAGGTGGGGTCTGCCACAGGACAGGAGGGACAAACACCACCCGTCTGCTTCTGCAAGTAGGACGAACCAAACGAGACGTCAGCAGCTCCTGGAGGAGCAGGGGGAGTTTCAAACAAGTGAGGGAGGAGGAGGAGAGAGGGAGGAGAGAGAGAGAGAGAGAGGGAGGAGGAGGAGAGAGGGAGGAGGAGGAGGAGAGAGAGAGGGAGAGAGAGAGAGAGAGAGGGAGAGCGGGGAGAGAGAGAGAGAGGGAGGAGGAGAGAGGGAGGAGAAAGTTTGTTTTGTGCGACTGAACGTCCCAGGTGGAGAGTCGGTGTTATCCAGAGGACTCTTGTGGTTAAGCTCCACCCGTCTGGTGCTCCAAGTAGAACGAATCAGGTGACCCTGTGACATCATCGCTCCTGCAGCTGCTGCAGAGTTTTTATTAGAGACGGAGCGATGAGCTATTCAAGTTTATAACTTCAGAGGAAATGTCAGCGCGGAGCTCCGCCCCTCAGAGCCCAGACGCAGCGTGTGAAGTTTATTTGGTCACACGGACGCAGGAAGAAGGGAGCGCTTGTTCGCGGCGCCTCCGGAGGAGGGAGGACACGTGTCTGTGTCTTTCTTCTGCGACGTTAAATAAAATAAAACCAGATATTCAACATGAAACTGAGTCACAAGGTTCTGAAAGGACCAGTGTGGCTCCTCTGTAGAACAGGTGCATTATGGGAGATGTAGGATCCAGTGTTCGGACGTCGGGTCGTCATGACAGCGGCTGAATAACGGCGTCTTACCTTCAGAAGGGTCCAGGCGGCGGGCGCGGCGGCCATGTTTGGAGTTGTTGTGGACGAACATGTTGTCTGACACGGCGAGAACGTGACCGTCCACATTGATGGTGGTGGAGACGACAACCTGCACACACAAACACCTCAGGGTCATTGTGTGTGTCTGTGTGTGTGTGTGTGTGTCTGTGTGTGTGTCTGTGTGTGTGTGTGTGTGTGTGTGTGTCTGTGTGTGTGTGTGTGTGTGTGTGTGTGTGTCTCACCTGGAACCTCCTCATGTCTCGGGGGTTCCCTGCGTTCTTCAGACAGTTCTGGTTGCACTTGAGGAAGAACTTCAGGAAGAATCTGGAACAGGAAGTGAGGTCAGGGTTAGAAGGTCATACAGGAAGTGAGGTCAGGGTTAGAAGGTCATACAGGAAGTGAGGTCAGGGTTAGAAGGTCATATAGGAAGTGAGGTCAGAGGAAGTTTCAGAATCAAACGCTCTAGGAAAGAGTTTTCAAACAATTTGAAGAAAACAATCAGCAGCAGAAACGTTCAGAAAATGATCAAACATCATAAACATATCAACGACGTCTTCAAACTGACTTCAGGATTTACTCATTGAGTAATCTGATTACAGCAACGTGTCCTGTAACTGATGAGTAATCTGATTACAGTTTCATAACGCAGCAGGAGACGGAGAGTTAACGTGTCATGAATGATAAACGGATATTATTGATATATTATTGACGGTTGATTGTAGCAGAGGCTGAAAGTCGACCGGTGCCTGAATGCAACATGAGGTCACATGGTGATGAGGTCATCACTCAGCGCCGGCCTCCTGATGAAGACACTCGACACTTCCTGTCGACTTATGGCGTCTCATTAGGAGCCTCCCTCGCCCCTCGCTCGCCCCTCGCTCGCCCCTCGCTCGCCCCTCTCTCTCTGAGTTAGGAGGTGTTTTACTGCAGCGGAGGCGTATTGATTGGGAACAGATATCAATGAGGACGGGCAGTAATAACCCGCAGCTTTGGAGAGAGAGTGGGGGGGGGGTCTTAATGCATTTCCCAGTGTGGTGTAATCTGTGTGTGTGTGTGTGTGTGTGTGTGTGTGTGTGTGTGTGTGTGTGTGTGTGTGTGTGTGTGTGTGTGTGTGTGTGTGTGTGTGTGTGTGTGTGTGTGTGTGTGCTCATCCATCTCTCGGACCATAACCCCCCCCCCCACTCCCGTTCTGATGGAGCGCTTCCTTTTTAATTGCCACATTATCACAATAATAATCCGAGCAGTTAACAAGCGGCAAGGTCGCAGACAGACATGTCACATTAACCAGGGGATAACCCCCCCCACCGCCGCACCACCCCACCGCCGCACGGCATGCTGGGAAGGCACCGGGCATCGATCTCCAGCTCAATGAGACACAGTTCTGTAAAACACACGTTTCACTCGGGATCGTTCCTCCTCTTTTCTCCAGGAAACTCACCCGAGAGACTTATTACTTATTAGTTATTAGTGATTAGTGATTAGTTATTAGTTATTAGTTATTAGTTATTAGTGATTAGTTATTAGTTATTAGTTATTAGTTATTAGTTATAACGCGACACAGTGAAGATGTGACGAAGACTTTAAAGAGATAATTTATGGATTGTGATCAAGTTCCTTTTCTCATTTTGAAGGTGTAAAAATCCCACTTGAATCCACTTAGGGTCAAAATGAAAAGATTAATTAATGAGCTATAAAATCTAAAGGGGATTTTAATGAATCATTTTCATAAAGTTTAAAAGGTGTAAAAACTTCATAGATTTTCACCTTCAAACTGAATCAAGGTCTTTTAACAGATAAATGAAAAGCTGGATTCATTTTATTTATCAAAAAGAAAACTTCTGGTTTGTCTGGTTTCTTTCCTTTATTGAACATTTCACTTCATTTTA
>NC_083645.1:28577432-28587432 GCF_963576545.1 Limanda limanda | reverse complement strand
GGAAGTACAGCCTGGAAGTACAGCCTGGAAGTACAGCCTGGAAGTACAGCCTGGAAGTACAACCTGGAAGTACAACCTGGAAGTACAACCTGGAAGTACAACCTGGAAGTACAGCCTGGAAGTACAACCTGGAAGTACAACCTGGAAGTACAACCTGGAAGTACAGCCTGGAAGTACAACCTGGAAGTACAACCTGGAAGTACAGCCTGGAAGTACAGCCTGGAAGTACAGCCTGGAAGTACGACCTGGAAGTACAGCCTGGAAGTACAGCCAGGAAGTACAGCCTGGAAGTACAACCAGGAAGTCAAACCTGGAAGTACAGCCTGGAAGTACAGCCTGGAAGTACAGCCTGGAAGTACAGCCTGGAAGTACGACCTGGAAGTACAGCCTGGAAGTACAGCCAGGAAGTACAGCCTGGAGGTACAACCAGGAAGTACAACCTGGAAGTACAGCCTGGAAGTACAGCCTGGAAGTACAGCCTGGAAGTACAGCCTGGAAGTACAACCTGGAAGTACAACCTGGAAGTACAGCCTGGAAGTACAGCCTGGAAGTACAACCTGGAAGTACAACCTGGAAGTACAGCCTGGAAGTACAGCCTGGAAGTACAACCTGGAAGTACAACCAGGAAGTACAGCCTGGAAGTACAGCCAGGAAGTACAACCAGGAAGTACAGCCTAGTAAACTGAACATGAACCAGATCTATAACAACCTGGAGACAGAGGAACTTCAGCCTCATTTACACACACAACCAGAAAAATGTCCTATTAAATATGGAAATGTGATTGGTGGTTTTAAAGCAGAGTCCAGGAAACTCCAGGCGACCTTCAAGGGTCTTTCAGGGAATTTCAGCGGCAAAATATTAATATTAATTTCCCTTCATTAGAATGTTATTCCAATTTAAATGTGTGAAGTTGTCGCTGCTATAAACAGTAGTCGCACATCTCTCTTTTATAAAAACACAACGTATGTTTTGAGTTTTTTTGTCACTTCCTATTTTACTTGTTACTTTGACAGTCGATATTTTTTCCGCAGCCCTTTTTTAAAACCAAATAAGCATCTTTTTAAAACGTGCTGCTGCTGTTTGACTCTGATGTTTAAAGCTTTTGTTTTTATACTGATAATATAACCACAGGTTTTATGAACGCTGCAGAATCCTGAGATATCGTCATGTGAACTCTTCCTCCTGCCGGTTTGGGATGTTGAACTTTCTTTATTCTCTCTGGACGGAGAAAAGCTTCAACTCGTAGAATGATGAAATCCTCCCGAAGCCGAGAGATAAACTCCTCACTGCCTCCAGGTCGGAGCTGGAAACTGGACTCGCAGATTTCCTGGTTTCATTTCTGAACAAATTCAAACGTGTGAAATCTGACATCGATCCGTCATCGTGGCTCAAAGGCTCCTCGGCACGGAATTCATATTGAAACCTCCAAAATAAAGGTCAGATCTCCAAATATCAAAGACCAATGAAATATGATAAATCAACAGAGAGCAGGAGGTTAATAGATGGAGTGAAGCTGAAGGGAAACTGGCCTCTGTGACCTCTGACCTCTGACCTCTGTGAGACCCAGACCACCTCCTCAGGGTTTCTCTCATCGAACCAGCAAAGATACAGACTTTAAAAAACCACGAGCAGAAACACATCAAGGAGGTTATATACAGTCACTGATCATCTTTGTATAGTCTGTGGTGTGAAGTAAGTGAATGAAAGAAGAATAGAAGAAGAAAAATAGTAATATATATATAAATATAGTAATCTATAGAAATGTAGTAGTATATAGAAAAATGATAATGTAAAGAAATATAATAATATATAGAGATATAGTAATAAATAGGAATAAAGAAATATATAGAAATATAATAATATAAATAAGCAGTAGTAATAAATAGAAATAAAGAAATATATAGAAATATAATAATATATATAAACAGTAGTATATAAATGCATTAGTATTTGAATAAAGTAATCTATATAAATGCAGAAGTGTATATAAATATAGTAGCTGGCGGTAAGCAGCCAAGTGAACAAAGAAGGAAGCGAACACATCGGAACAGATTGTAAACGTCAGGAAACACAAAGTGAATTCCTGAAAGTGACAGATGTGAAGATTGTTGACGACAGACGTGTGAACGTGGAGCGATGGTGATAAAACAGAACAGATGAAATAAGAGAAGGTGTAAATGATTCTTTTCAGATGTTGAACCCTGGCTCTGCCCTGAATAACCTGCTGTTCCATGCAGCTCCAGGTCCAAGTGACACTAATGGTTTCTGTCTCATTTATAAAAAACATCCTCCTCTCACTTCTATGATTCATTTAACACACTCGCTGCTCACGCCTGCCCGGGCACTAAATTCTTAATATGTACAACATCATTTAATTATTGCTCCACGTTCAAGTCACATACAGACGGGTTTTCCTTCTGTTCCAGCAAACTGTGATAAACTGCCATTCAGTTTCATGTCTGTACAATCTGTTGTGTTTCAGTTGTGTTTTGATGAAGCTGAAAGTCACTTCATTTAAATTTAAACTGCTTCAACACTAAGTTCTGTATTATAGGAAGAAAACTGCCACATGGTTTTTAATACTGAGGTATTGATACCAATTACTATTGCTTGTACGTCACAAGCTACAATATCACCAGCATCTGGTCAGTACTACTACTAGACTAATACTACTCTCAGTGCTGCTACTACTTCTACTAATATTAATACTTCTACTGACACTATGGCTACTCAGCTGCAACTATAATTCCTACTACCACCTCCAACTGATACTGCTACTACTACTCTTAGTACTTTTCAAGACACTACCATCATTAATACTAAGTACTACGAGTGAGTCGACTTCAGAATGTACTTCCTGTGGTCCGACCGCTGCTCGTGTGTAAACGTCAAACATCTGTGTGTGATTTTCTTGAAGTGATGAGAAGCTGCAGCTCAGATTTATCTCTCACTCATCAGGCTGACAAACGTTTCTCTTTATGTCCATTACTATTCCACGCAGGCTCCACGGCTCCGCAGCCGCTGAGGTATTTAATTAAGTGTCTGACTGCTGATGGCTCAACGTCCAGCTTTATTGAACCAAAATTAAAGAAAAAAACATTTGAATAAAGGCCTGGGGGCTGCCTTCCAACCATTTCATTTCAGTATCTCTTCACGCTACTTCAACTCTTTCTGCTGCTGCTTCGACTCCGAGTGAAGGAAAATAAAGTGTCAGCCGAACAGGAAACTTCACACGTTCAATTATTATCACAAAAACAACAGGAAGCTCTTGTTTGTTTCAGCTGTTGAACAAACAACACGTCGTTGGACTCGTTTCACATCTTCTGTTGTCTTCATCCGGGCCGTTTATCAATCAAATCGGTTCATCGCTCTGTGTTAACACGTCTACTTCACTGGTTCCGTTCTGACACTAATTAGGTCCAGAGATTTAAATTCACATTTTAATTATATGGTTATGTGCAACTTTATTTTGTAAACAGCTGATTAACGGTTATTGGTTGTTGAATTATTAGTTAGACTGGAGGTAATAATAATTATAATAATACTGTTTAAATATTAATGAGGCATATAGAGTTTACACACACACACACACACACACACACTCCTGATTGGTTGCTGATAAAGAGGATGAATAATGATGCAAGCATTACAAAGTAAATGTAATTTACTCTGCTTTGAAGTCGGCGTCGACACCAGAACCACGTTGGACGGTGGTGCCAAATCACACACACACACACACACACACACACACACACACACACACACACAGTGTGTAAGTAAAAACTACACCTAATTGGTATAAACAGCTCAGAGAAAACATGTTTTTCTTCCTGCTGAATCTCGGCTGCAGATTTCAGGGTTTTAAAACTCCATCTGTTTGGCGGCGGCGGCGCCCGGCTGCTCTGGGACCAGCGGTCAGCAGCAAGGTGAAGCCAGCCGCACCATCTGGCCTGACCTTGGGCCGGACTCCGGCCAACGATGGCCGGGATATATGAGGCAGGATTTGAGGAGAGAAGAGGATAGAAAAGCTTGTCCTGTTGAATTAATGTCAAACTGGTTTACAGTTTAAAGTCAAACGTCTCAAGGTCTTTGTCACATGTTCTAGTTCCTCTTGTTTTTATTCTGTGTAACAGGAAACATTCATAATTCTTTATGTGACAACGAGTCGACAGCGTCAACGTTGGTGAGGAGGAATCTTTTGAATGAAGAATTCTATTTTCACAAATTGTTCAAATAAGTGAAATAAAGTTTAACCAAGTGTGAGGAAACTTTCCCCGTGCAACACGAGCCTGAACAGGAAACACCCTCCAGGTCTGTGACGTCAAACTCCTGCTAAACTCCGCCCCCAAACCTGACCTCAGCTCAAACTCTCAGCCAATCAGGATGGAGCTCAGGCTGAGCGGCAGCAGAGCGACGCCTCCTCCTCATTCCTTCAGGCTGATGTAAGAACATTACTGATGAAGGAATGAAGAACTGCTTTCATCCAAAAACCATCAGATATAAAAGGTACAAGAACCTTGGAACCACGTTCCACTCCAACCTCCAGTTTGATAACAACAGAGAATCACGAGCTGAATTCCTTCAATGTCTCTCAGAATATCTTATGTGACTTTTATCACTCGTTTATTAAAAGTCTTTTAACGTTTTCTTTTATCTGCTGGTTTGTCAGTGAAGGACCGAACAGCCGGATTAACAAAGTCTGCTTTGAGATCCTCGGAGTCCTGGAACAGACGTGTGCTCCCGACACCGAGGGCCGGTGAACTTATCATTTATTCATTTATTATTCCACTGTTTCCCTGGAGTCATGGTCTGTATTTGTTGATGTTCGTGACCTGGATTCTCTGGGCTCAGACGTGTCGACCTGCGTTCGCTGATCTGTCGTCATGTGGATGTTGATGCTGCTGCTGATTGGGTTTGTGTTGTGATCTTCTGAGATCAATAAAGTTGTTTGAATTGAACTGAACTGACGATGGCCTCCAGGCGGCCGAGAGACGGAGAGAGAACGAGAACAGAAACATCTCGTGAAACCTGAGCTGAGCGTTAACAACATCGCGATTACTGCGCAGACTGCGAATGACATCATTACCACAAGAGGGCAGCGTAAGTATCCAAGATATTTTAGTTTGATTTCTGGAGGAAGTGGAGACCAAACGAGAACCACATCAGAACCTCATCTGACCCCCGGTCACCTGACTTCCTGATCCCGATCCTGCAGGTCGCTGCTCAGTTGTCTTTTCTCCTGCGCTCCAGCGGCGCCTCTAAACGCCTCATCACCATGTTTAATCAAATTAGCGAGCAGCCAAAATTTGACGCTTTTCATTAATTATACAGGATAATTCTAATTGCAAATTCAAATGTATTCTCTCCGAACAGAAGGTGTTCAGTAATATTTCACAGAATTTGCATATTAAATGGGGGTCGCTCTGCATTATGTATGCAAATGTATGCGCATTGTCTTTATTTTTAACTTGCGGGCCATATGTGCGGCTGCTGCCTGAGCAGGTGAAAAGCGTCCTGAGTGTTTAATTCACTGAGCAGACGCCACAAGGACGCTCGCCAGGCGCCGCCCGGTCCGGGTCCGTCTCTGGTTCCTCCTCTGTGCTCCGTGGTTTCAGAACCAGTCGCTGGAGGAGGAGTCTCGCTGCCGCAGCTTTCCTTTCTGTTCTGCCTTTTTGTTGTTTTCACGCTCTTTTGGCCGCCAACCGTCACGGTGACACTGCAGCGTCAGCGCGAGCAGAGGGCGTGTGACACGGCGTGAAGCCACCGCACCTCGACCAGCGCCACCTGCACGCCGCCTCCAACACAGCCCGCCAAAACACAGCCCGCCAAAACACAGCCCGCCAAAACACAGCCCGCCAAAACACAGCCCGCCAAAACACAGCCCGCCAAAACACCAGCACACACACACGGAGCCGGGAGAGCAGAAGAGAATAAACTGCTGAAATGTCACAAATGAGTCACAACGCAGAAAAATGACTGAGAAATATGATTTTTATGACTTAATAACATACAATTATGCATTATTAGGTTGAATTATAAATCAATTCAGTAGAGTTTCAATAATTTAAATGAGAGGAAAGTAAAGCAGAGGAAAGGAGGAAATATTTACTAAGTCGACATTTGATAAACTAATTTAAATGATGTCTTTTTAGGTCAAAATATTGACAAAGAAGACATTTTTTGTGTAATGATTAAAATAACTCTTTACTCTATCATTTTCCTGAGAAGAGGAGAGTGAGACAGGAGAGTGAGACAGGAGAGTGAGACAGGAGAGTGAGACAGGAGAGTGAGACAGGAGAGTGAGACAGGAGAGTGAGACAGGAGAGTGAGACAGGAGAGTGAGACAGGAGAGTGAGACAGGAGAGTGAGACAGGAGAGTGAGACAGGAGAGTGAGACAGGAGTGCATATCCAATAATATCAATAGAATAAAATTCTTATCAATATAATCCCCCCCCGGTGCCTCATTGGGCCCCATGCGCCCCCCCCCCCCTTCCTCCTTGTGTCCACGTGTCGTCACAGTGAGGAAAAATAAAGATGAATTAAAAAGCAGCCGAGTGTTAGCGGGCGCCATGACACGTTAGAGGAATCAGTCACTTAATGAACTGAGATCACAGCTCCGCCTCCTCCTCAGAGACTGAGTTCATCAGGCCAACGCACACACACACACACACACACACACACACACACACACACACACACACAAACACACGAACCTGGTCTTTGAGACAACAGTCCAAACCAAGACAGACTGTGTCCTCTCTCTCCACACAGACAGGTAGAGACAGACAGGTAGAGACAGACAGGTAGAGACAGACAGGTAGAGACAGACAGAGAGAGACAGACAGGTAGAGACAGACAGAGAGAGACAGCCAGGTAGAGACAGACAGGTAGAGACAGACAGAGAGAGACAGACAGGTAGAGACAGACAGGTAGAGACAGACAGGTAGAGACAGACAGGTAGAGACAGACAGAGAGAGACAGACAGGTAGAGACAGACAGGTAGAGACAGACAGGTAGAGACAGACAGGTAGAGACAGACAGAGAGAGACAGACAGGTAGAGACAGACAGGTAGAGACAGACAGAGAGACACAGACAGGTAGAGACAGACAGGTAGAGACAGACAGGTAGAGACAGACAGGTAGAGACAGACAGGTAGAGACAGACAGGTAGAGACAGACAGGTAGAGACAGACAGGTAGAGACAGACAGAGAGAGACAGACAGGTAGAGACAGACGAAGACATAATAAGTTCTTCAGAAAAATGAATGAACAGGTCAGTGACGTGAAAGACAGAAGAGACAGAATAAGAGCTGACAGCTGTAGATATAGAAGGGGGGCAGAGAGAGAGAAAGAGAGAGAGAGAGAGAGAGAGAGAGAGAGAGAGAGAGAGAGAGAGAGAGAGAGAGAGAGAGAGAGAGAGAGAGAGAGAGAGAGAGAGGGGGCATGCAGCCAGCTCCACCACTGCTCGTCCCTCAGCGGGACGGTGCGACCTGGCAGCCGACAGCGAGGTGGGTCACCTCAGAAGAACCAGGCCGGCCAAAAGAGAGAGAAGGACAACACATACCACCCCCCCAAGCCGGAGCAGAACCAGAGCAGAACCAGAGCAGAACCAGACCTGAGCCGGAGCAGAACCAGACCTGAGCCGGAGCAGAACCAGACCTGAGCCGGAGCTGAGCCGGAGCAGAACCAGACCTGAGCCGGAGCAGAACCAGACCTGAGCCGGAGCTAAGGCGGAGCAGAACCAACACCTACATTTGTCCTAACAACTAAACCAAGATCAGTGGACTCTGCTCTCACACAGACCAACAAGTGCTCAACAGCTACATTTAATACACAAAACATAAAATCACTTTATTAAAAGTTTAGGTTGATTTTGAAAAGTTCCAGAATAAAAGTCACTTCAGATCAAATATATTATCAAAGAGTATTTCACTGAGCCCCGACAAATGTGTGTAGAAGATTCAATTATACATTTTACAGGAATTCATACGAGGATAAATATACATCGCACAATATCAATAAGAAAAATTAAAATTAACCAATTCTCCAACTCTGACTCTGAGACGTGAGAGCTGCAGCTTCTGGTTTCCACCAGATTCTAAAAGGTTTTCTATATTAGAAGTAAAAACCAAAAGAAGCCACCAAGTAAAAATAATAATAATGATAAAACACTGAGATGTTGATGAGTCAAACTCTCAAAATCCATCACTACATGATCAACGTGATGTCACAGCTACAGCCACACCCCTCATCACAGCCCCGCCCCCGGCCCGGAACAATCTGTGAAGTTAAAGACGTTTGGTTCTGAGAAACTTTTCTTCACCTTCAAAACAACTAGCTTGAGTCAAGTTTTTGACGGAACATTTAATTTTCTGCAAATGGAAACTTTCTTCTTCTAAAGTCCGAACACATCCGGAGCGCCCCCTGCTGGCCGGCTGCAGAACCTCCTCCATGTTCGCAGAGTGGACATCCACCGAACCAAGTATGTTATGGGAAGGATGGGGGGGGGGTTTGAACATCTGTACTCAGCTGGAAGAAACAAGGTTTCCCAAGAGAAACTCCCATCATCCACTTCCTCTCCCCCCCCACTGCAGCGCCCCCCCCTCTGTAAATAGAGAACACATGTCTGTCTCATCATGGATCATAAAGCTAAACCTCCGAGGATCGATTACACGTCACATGAGTTCAACGCTGCAGCTTCACCTTCGTGTTTCTACAGGTCAGAGGTCAACTCACATCATCGTTACCAAGCAACCGAGGACACACAGCAGGTCAGAGGTCAGACTGTCAGAGCGTCATAAAGAATAAAAACACAACTCCACTGGAAGGAAGTGAACTGTGGTTTCACATCTGGAGACAAAGACACGGACACACAACGGCAGTTTGGAGAAGAGAACGCACACACACACACACACACACAGACACACACACACAGGAGCTACAGGTTGAAGCCTGGACGTGAAGCGGTGGGTGGAGAACATGTTCAGGGTCATCTCAAGGTCAATAAAGCTGCGACCCCTGACCCCCCTAACAAAGGAGGCGTGGCCTGACCACCTGATGCATCAGCTGACTGCAGGAACCAATGAGGTCAGCAGCAGCAGCAGCCAATCAGAAACAGTTTGACATCCACTCTCGTTACAAAACATAGCTTGATCAGGACCTCACAGACAGACAGGTGAGGGACAGACAGACAGACAGACAGACAGACAGACAGACAGACAGACAGACAGACAGACAGACAGACAGACAGACAGACAGACAGACAGACAGACAGACAGACAGACAGACAGACAGGTGAGGGACAGACAGACAGACAGACAGACAGACAGACAGACAGACAGACAGACAGACAGACAGACAGACAGACAGACAGACAGACAGACAGGTGACCCTCGGTTCCCAGTTTGCAACAAACACTTTATTACTTTCAACAAGTAGAAATCAAACACTGAGACTGAGTGGCTGTAACTCACTGTGTGTGTGTGTGTGTGTGTGTGTGTGTGTGTGTGTGTGTGTGTGTGTGTGTCTGTGTGTGTGTGTGTGTGTGTGTGTGTGTGTGTGTGTGTGTGTGTGACTGACAGGTGGAGAGAGCTAACAGTGTGAGTGCATTAATTAATGACTGACGGCTAAACAGCCACAGCAGTAATAACAGTTAAGCCTGCCGGCGCTCGGGGGGGCCACACCGACACCGATCGATGGATCAATGCGTGTACACACACACACACACACACACACACACACACACACACACACACACACACACACACACACACACACACACACACACACACACACACACTCCTGAGTCGAGTCCATCATTCTCCCTTCCTATACGCACACCTGAACACAGACACACACACACACACACACACACACACACACACACACACACACACACAGACACACACACACACACACACACACAGACACACACACTCCTGCTCTCGAACTAGGTGGCCCAACGCCCCCGGCTCGGCTCGAATTTAACGGACATGGAG
>NC_083645.1:28559932-28567432 GCF_963576545.1 Limanda limanda | reverse complement strand
TCACACACACACACACACACACTCACACACACACACACACACACTCACACACACACACACACAATCACACACAATCACACACACACACACACACACACACACACACACACACACACACAGTACGGCGGGTCATTAGTGTCGTTGCGTCCTGATTGGCTGCTGACACAAAATCTGACCAATTAGCAGCTGTGTCAGAATCAGCCTTCAAAATAAAAGAGCCATTAGTCCGACCTGCTTACCCATGATGCATTGCTCCTCCTTGTGTCCGTGCTACAAAGAGCCGTTAACACGTCGCTGCTCCATCAGCTTCTTTAAATCACCGCCATGAAGCTGAAGTCACATGGCAGCAGTTGACCTGCATGTCTGCACCATCACCCTGAACCCCAAGTCAAATTACCCAGAAACCCCTGCAGTAAACTCCAGCAAACTCCCCCCACCTCCACTATCTCTCTCCCTGCTTTCAGTTTTAGCCTCGCCTGCCCAGTAACGTCCTGCTTTTATTGTAAATCTATACTCTTAATCTGTCCGGCTCCGATGGGCTCGCTCGCCCGATCGATACGCCACGATTGCTGGGAAGGGTCCGTGGGGGCAGATAACCCCCCCCCCCCCTCACCACCACCAGCACAAACCCACCCGGTGGAGTTAACCCTCCATGGGGTCCAACACACACACACACACACACACACACACACACACACACACACACACACACATCGTGGCTGACTTGAAGCTTCTTCCATCTTGACACTGTAAAGATCTGTTTTCAGTTTGAATGTGAAACTCTGTGATTGACTTTTGTTGGTGAAATGCATCATGGGAGTCGTCATCACTCCCTGTGCCTTTAGTAACTCCGCTGTTCGTGTTCTGATCAGTGACGAACAGAAACTGAGACGCTAGTAACAGACGATCTCTTCCTGATTGGTTCTCATCAGTCACATGACTCGACTACCAGCAGTGAACACAAAGCGACGCTAACACTTCCTGTCAGTCGCACTTCCTGTCAGTCGCACTTCCTCTCAGTCGCACTTCCTGTCAGTAACACTTCCTGTCAGTCACACTTCCTGTCAGGCGCACTTCCTGTCAGTCGCACTTCCTGTCAGTCGCACTTCCCGTCAGTCACACTTCCCGCCAGTAACACTTCCCGTCAGACGCGCTTCCCGTCAGTCGCGCTTCCCGTCAGTCGCGCTTCCCGTCAGGCGCGCTTCCCGTCAGGCGCGCTTCCCGTCAGGCGCGCTTCCCGTCAGGCGCACTTCCCGTCAGTCGCACTTCCCGTCAGTAGCACTTCCCGTCAGTCGCACTTCCCGTCAGGCGCAATTCCCGTCAGTCGCACTTCCCGTCAGTCGCACTTCCCGTCAGTCGCACTTCCCGTCAGTCGCACTTCCCGTCAGTCGCACTTCCCGTCAGTCGCACTTCCCGTCAGTAGCACTTCCTGTCAGTCGCACTTCCTGTCAGTAGCACTTCCTGTCAGTCACACTTCCCGTCAGTAATACTTCCCGTCAGTCGCACTTCCCGTCAGTCGCACTTCCCGTCAGGCGCACTTCCCGTCAGGCGCACTTCCCGTCAGTCGCACTTCCCGTCAGTCGCACTTCCCGTCAGTCGCACTTCCCGTCAGGCGCACTTCCCGTCAGTCGCACTTCCCGTCAGTCGCACTTCCCGTCAGTCACACTTCCCGCCAGTAACACTTCCCGTCAGACGCGCTTCCCGTCAGTCGCGCTTCCCGTCAGTCGCGCTTCCCGTCAGGCGCGCTTCCCGTCAGGCGCGCTTCCCGTCAGGCGCGCTTCCCGTCAGGCGCGCTTCCCGTCAGTCGCGCTTCCCGTCAGTCGCGCTTCCCGTCAGTCGCGCTTCCCGTCAGTCGCGCTTCCCGTCAGTCGCACTTCCCGTCAGTCGCACTTCCCGTCAGTCGCACTTCCCGTCAGTCGCACTTCCCGTCAGTCGCACTTCCCGTCAGTAGCACTTCCCGTCAGTCGCACTTCCCGTCAGGCGCACTTCCCGTCAGTCGCACTTCCCGTCAGTCGCACTTCCCGTCAGTCGCACTTCCCGTCAGTCGCACTTCCCGTCAGTCGCACTTCCTGTCAGTAGCACTTCCTGTCAGTCGCACTTCCTGTCAGTAATACTTCCCGTCAGTCGCACTTCCCGTCAGTCGCACTTCCCGTCAGGCGCACTTCCCGTCAGTCGCACTTCCCGTCAGTCGCACTTCCCGTCAGTCGCACTTCCCGTCAGGCGCACTTCCCGTCAGGCGCACTTCCTGTCAGTCCTGTCAGGAAGTGTTACTGACAGGAAGTGTGACTGGCACACTTCCTCTCGAACACGTTCTGTATCTTCAGTAGTTTTGTGTTTCTTCTCATGTTGTAACGATCATTTCTTACGATGTTTTTATTTCAGTAAAATCCCTGAACTGAAGAAGCTTTGATGTGAAGGAGAACAAACCAATAAAAGTGAACGAAACTCTCATTTGACTCCCGTGTTGAAGCGTCTGTTTTAAATCACGCCGTCCCTCGCCAGCGCCTCAGCCCCCCCGAGACCATAAAGCATCTTAACAGTAACCATCCCCACCCCCCCCCACCCCACACTGCAGGAGCTTCCTGTAGTTTATTCTCTTGTTCACGATGGGACTTGAAGTCATTTACATTCAACTAGTTTCAGATGATTTAAAAACAGAAACATTCAAGTTCAGTAAAGTTCAACTTTCATTTCAATGATAAATCTCTTCTCAGCCATTTGAACATGAAACCAAATCAATAAAGATAATCGCCGTCAGTCAGTCAGAAAAAAACATCTTCTTCAGCTGGAGGGGGCGGGGCCGGGGGTAACTGGGGGTCAAAGGTCACACTCCATCACTCTGACCCCAGCGCTCTACAGATTACATCAAAGCTGCAAATGGTGTTAGAGGAATAAGTGGTGATCTGAGTGTGTGTGTGAGAGTGTGTGTGTGTGTGTGTGTGTGTGTGTGTGTGTGTGTGTGTGTGTGTGTGTCTCGGAGGGGTCGTGACCTCCATGTAAGGCCTGACCATTAAAGCAGGAGGGTGTTGGTCAGACAGCGGAGGAGGAGGGAGGCTGCGGTGAAGAGGTGTGTTCTGGGTAATTAGAGCTCGGCCTCCTCGCCCGCTCTGACACTTTGTGGCGATTTACTGCCGCCGCTCGGCGACTCGCCCGCCCGTCTAATTGCAATATTAGCGTGTAATAAAGCCGGAGTTACGGCGATCCGTCAGCAGCCGCGTTCCGCTGCCTCGGCAGATCTCAGCCATTAGCTGCAGCGGAGGAAACAAAGAGGCAGCTTGCCACGCATATTCTAACACACACACACACAGACACACACACACACACACACACACACACACACACACACACACACACACACACACACACACACACACACACACACTTGTTTTATCTGATGCTCTGACCTTCAGTTTCAGGTTGAAAAGCTAAAACAATGAAACGAGACATAACCAACTGTGCGTTTGTTGCTTGTTTGTCGGTTTGTTATGAGCAGAGACACAAAGTCCTGAATCGTGTGGCGATGAAATCTGATCTGAGCGATTCATCAGCACAACAAGGAAATCCAGAGGTTATGAAATCTGAATTCAGTGCTTGTTTCTCTTCCTGCTCTTGTGATTGGACGGTGACACCCTGTTGACACCTGGTGTCACCGTCCAATCACAAGAGCTCAGCTCACATCCGCCCCGGTGAGACACGCCTCCACAGAACAGGAAGTGGGATCTGGTCACTAATCAGGAAAACTGGTCTCACACAAAACTGTACCACGGTGAAAACCACCGATGTTGTACCTGTTGACTGCTAAAGGTCAAAGGTCAGAAGAGGACAGAAGGAGAAAACGTTCCTGATGGAGGTGAAGGACGAGTGTGTGTCTGTGTGTGTGTGAATCTGCTTCACTGTTGCTACTGAACCACATCATTTACATGACGGGTCACTAACCCCCCCTCTGTGTGGGTGTGTGTGTGTGTGTGTGGGGGGGGTCACAGTCATAAATCCTGCATTTCTAAACAGCCGCTAAATGCAGAGAAACAACCAGAGCTGCAGTAAATCAGCAGCAGGTGTGTGTGTGTGTGTGTGTGTGTGTGTGTGTGTGTGTGTGTGTGTGTGTGTGTGTGTGTGTGTGTGTGTGTGTGTGTGTGTGTGTGTGGTCTAGTATATGTTTTAGTGTCCTAATTATAGAAAAATAACAAGGAGCAGAAAGTAGAACCAGCAGACGTGAGTGTGAACATGCTGATCCACCGTCGGTCCCAGGACAACACGCTTCACAGACACACACAGACACACACACAATGCACAGACACACACACAGTGATCACATTTCATGAACAACAATAATCTGGATCACACTGTTGTGTGTCCATGTTGTACAATGCAGTGAAAACTCTACAGGACGTTCTAACGCCATTAACACGTAGAGATGTGGACGCTCAGCGTGAGACTCACAACACTACACAACACTACACAACACTACACAACACTACACAACACTACACAACACAAGTCTTAGTGATCATCTACATGTTCTCATCAAGGGAATGGTGGAACATGGTCAGGACTTAAATCTATATAAATCTATATAAGTCTATATATAGATTATATTCTGTTGGGGGGGGCGTATTGAGTCCATCTCATGTGTGACAGAACACAGAGCAGTGACAACACCTCTACAAACACCCATCAAACACACAAACACACACACACCACATGTGTACGGACACACGGATGAGTTCCCGCTCTGACATGTATGAACATGTGTGTAGTGGATGCATGTTCTCTTCCGTGTGCGTGTGTCCTGGCCGCAGTCCAAGGCCTCTCTAATGAGCCAACATGGACTCAGTATCACCCCCCCCAGCACACTCGTCCTCCCCCCCGCCGCTGAGGTCATCGCCTCCCAACGACCCGACCTATGGCGGTTGCGGGTTGTGATGGACAGACGCCGACTCCAAGGACGTGGAGGACGGAGGATTAGACGGCGAGGACAAACACTAATCAGGGATTGTGGTGCTGATGTTTCTGATTGGCTGTCGGGTTCACGCCCCCCCGCTGAGGGACGAGGCTGCATGTGTCTGTTCATCACTGAGTTCAAACAGGAACTGACCACGCTCAGTTCAGCTGCTTTTATTTTGAAAGATTTTGTGGCCCAAATCCAGAATTTATAAAAATCACATTTACATTTATGGACAAGACGCCTGTGAGGGACACAATGGTTTTGGAAAACATTGTGTTGATTAGAGTTTGTCTTTCAGTAACCAGGATGGACCGAGAGTCTAAAGTCTAAAGTCCAGAGCTGCTGAGCAGGAGGGAATCTGTGTTCATCACTTCGAGTCTCACGCAGCTGACACGAGTCAGAGGCGACGCACTCGTGTTTGTTCACGTTCGTTTCCACGTTGTGTTGATTACACTTCACACACTCCAGCCTCGTGTCGGAAGTGAGACGTGAGAAAACAGACGAGGAAACAAAGAAATCAGATCGTCTGTTTGTACAAAGACGACGACTGGATGAAGCTGCTGCACTTTAAATAAACAAATAACTAAATATTATTATAATAATTTTTATATTCCAATAGTTTAAGATTAATTTCCACTGGTGTCAAGTTGATGCTTTCGAGCGAGTGTCAGTGAATAACGTTCGTCGTGGAGATTTTCAAAAATCTTCGACCTCGTCACAGATTTCTACAACTAAACCAACCAGGTCGTTTTCTAGATGTTGATGAAAAAATGTAGGAAGTGTTTTAGAGTCTTTCAAATATGAAATGGAAACAATCATCAGACAAGAAACTCCAGAAGCACCAGTGATGCTGATCTGTGATCAGTTCACAGTCTGCAGGTTCCATTCAAGCCAAGAGAAGAAAGAAACAAAACTGCAGCAAAACAACCACCTGGTGCAAAATGAGAGTCAGTGAGTGTTGAGAGGACAAAGAGGGCGAAGAGGAGGAAGAGGAGGAAGAGGAGGAAGAGGAGGAAGAGGAGGAAGAGGAGGAAGAGGAGGAAGAGGAGGAAGAGGAGGAAGAGCAGCCAGCTCCTACCTGTCGATGATGACCGGGTCAGACGGCGTCTCGTTGCGATTTCCGCAGCTTTTCTTGTCACAACAGCGACTGAAAGAGAAAAGGACGACAACAAGGCTCAGGTCAAAGAGGAACTTCAGCTCAGTCAGAGAGAGAGAGAGAGAGAGAGAGAGAGAGACAGAGACAGAGAGAGAGAGAGAGAGAGAGAGAGAGAGAGAGAGAGAGAGAGAGAGAGAGAGAGAGAGAGAGAGAGACAGAGAGAGAGAGAGAGAGAGAGAGAGTTCAAAGGAAACAGACTCAAGGCAAAGAAGCAATTCAACACAACACAGGAATAACGTTTTGATTTAATGAATATTTAAACTAAATTAAATGTAAAGTCTGCAATTTTTCAAATCAAAACTTTTTACTTCGTCTCCAAAAGATTTTTTAAAAGATCAGAGCTTCAAAATAAAGTGTTAAAGCACTCCAGGATGACCACTTTTATTTTGAAAGACACACACACACACACACACAGACACACACACACACACACTCTGGTCCAAACCAAGGTCACTGACAGTTGGCCGGCACCCAGCGATGGCGGAACCCCCCCCCCCCCCTCACATGACAACCAGCCAACCGGGCAACTGCTCGCCAAACACCCGTCCAGGTCGCCCCGGGCAACGCAGCCGAGGGCAACGCAGCCGAGGGCAACGCAGCCGAGGGCAACGCAGCCGAGGGCAACGCAGCCGAGGGCAACGCAGCCGGCCGCTGGTCCGCAGGCTGTGGAGGCATCCGGAGGGGGGGGGGGGGGGGGCATTAATATCCATCACACAGATGTCACCACTCGTCTGAATATCAACTTTCATTTATCACTTCTTCTTTTAGTTTAGATCCTTGAAATAAATAAAACATCGTTTTGACCACAAACCTCTCGGTTCTGTCTCGTTTCACTTGAACCTTCAAACATTTGTAAATGTTAATATCATTTAACAAGATTCTTTATATAACTTAGCGAGACAGTGGAGTGAAATAATAATAATATAATGACTTCCTCTAAATGAGCACAAATTGTTTATTGAACCTATTGTTGTTTCCTTGAGCATTCTGCTGTCATCCAGGGTCTTATGATCAACTTTATCATTGGGATAATATTTGTATTAAAAAATGAGGCTCATGATCAACATGTGCAGAAAAACGTTAATACAGTTAGTAAGTGACCTGAGTCAAACTATTCATGAAAATAAACTATTACAATAATACATTTTAAAGCTTCATTTTTTGGGAATCCTAAAACGACCGCAAAAGATTTTTAAAAAAAATATTTTGAAGTGACAATTAAAGAAACAGGTCGTTTTAAACAGATGTTGATGGATTTCAGCAATAAATAAAAACTCCCGTGTGTGGATCCATAACACACACACCTGTCGCTCTGTGATAGTGTGTGTGTGTGTGTGTGTGTGTGTGTGTGTGTGTGTGTGTCTGTGTGTGTGTGTGTGTGTGTGTGTGTGTGTGTGTG
>NC_083645.1:28507432-28554932 GCF_963576545.1 Limanda limanda | reverse complement strand
AAATAAGACGCCTGACTGCTATGTTAATGCAGCACAAAACAAAATGTAAACAAAGGCTCAAATATTAAAGTGCAAAACTGTAGGTTTAAACTAGCAACTCCAACGTGATAAAAATAAATAAAAAAGAGGGCTTATAAGTTAAGTCAGCAGTGCAACTCAAAAAGATATCAAAGTATCTATTTAACCCCTTTTCAAAATAAACAAGTTAGGTGTGCATATTAAACAAAGTGCAACCTGTTTAGAGTATAAGAAACAATGGTGTCCAGCTCAAAATACGATTCAACACCCCCCCCCCCCCCCCCCGCGGGTGCCTTCTAGCAGCCCTACCACCAGGCTTAGCAAGTTTTCTGGGGGAAACCCTGTAAACCAGTTTACACCAGTTTACTACCAATTTAAACCAGTTTACTACCAATTTAAACCAGTTTACTACCAATTTAAACCAGTTAACTACCAATTTAAACCAGTTAACTACCAATTTAAACCAGTTTACTACAAATTTAAACCAGTTTACTACCAATTTAAACCAGTTTACACCAGTTTACTACCAATTTAAACCAGTTTACACCAGTTTACTACAAATTTAAACCAGTTTACTACCAATTTAAACCAGTTTACACCAGTTTACTACCAATTTAAACCAGTTTACACCAGTTTACTACCAATTTAAACCAGTTTACTACCAATTTAAACCAGTTTACTACAAATTTAAACCAGTTTACTACCAATTTAAACCAGTTTACTACCAATTTAAACCAGTTAACTACCAATTTAAACCAGTTAACTACCAATTTAAACCAGTTTACTACTATTTTAAACCAGTTTACTACCAATTTAAACCAGTTTACTACCAATTTAAACCAGTTAACTACCAATTTAAACCAGTTAACTACCAATTTAAACCAGTTGACTGCACATTTAAACCAGTTTACTACCAATTTACACCAGTTTACTACCAATTTAAACCAGTAAACTACCAATTTAAACCAGTTAACTACCAATTTAAACCAGTTTACTACCAATTTAAACCAGTTGACTCCACATTTACACCAGTTGACTGCACATTAAACCAGTTTACTACCAATTTAAACCAGTTTACTGCACATTTAAACCAGTTTACTACAAATTTAAACCAGTTTACTACCAATTTAAACCAGTTGACTCCACATTTACACCAGTTGACTACACATTTAAACCAGTTTACTACACATTTAAACCAGTTTACTACCAATTTAAACCAGTTAACTACCAATTTAAACCAGTTAACTACCAATTTAAACCAGTTTACTACAAATTTAAACCAGTTTACTACCAATTTAAACCAGTTTACTACCAATTTAAACCAGTAAACTACATATTTAAACCAGTTAACTACCAATTTAAACCAGTTAAGTACCAATTTAAACCAGTTTACTACCAATTTAAACCAGTTTACTGCACGTTTAAACCAGTTTTACTACACATTTAAACCAGTTTACTACAAATTTAAACCAGTTTACTGCACATTGAACAAGTTTAATGCACATTTAAACCAGTTTACTACAAATTTAAACCAGTTTACTACAAATTTAAACCAGTTTACTGCACATTTAAACCAGTTCTGAATCAGTTGACTGTGCAGTTGAACCAGTTAATCAGATCAGGTTGATTGATGAACATGTGACCAGATGTGTTAGAAGCTGACGAGTACAGGTGTTACCCCCCCCCCCTCAAATCAAACATGGCTTCCTTACAGTGTGTTAAGAACCCTGAACCCCCCCCCCTTCGGTGGTCCCAGCCTCCTCTGGCTTTCCCAGAATTCCCTGCCAGATGGCGGGCGGCGCCCCAAGATGAAGCCCCCCTTAACACCCCCCCCCCCTCACCCCCACAGAGCTGTCATGTCAGCGTCCGGATGACGGATGACCGCTGAGAGAAGGGAGGTGTATGTGTGTGTGTGTGTGTGTGTGTGTGTGTGTTTTGTAATACCCTCGTGGTTGTAAATGAACTCCAGTAAGAGCACGTGTGGGTGTGTGTGTCTGTGTGTGTGTGTGTCCTCCCCCATCTTTTCCTACGATGACCTACCACTACCTCATCCACCTTTATAGTCAAAACAGACCTCCACCCTGCACACACACACACACACACACACACACACACACACACACCCCTGGGGGACAATACTTTTAGGATAACGACCACTTCTGCATTATTGATCCTGATCCTGGCTCTGTTCCTGTGGATTAAAATGCTCCAGTTTGACCAGGAGGGATGTGGATTGCATCACACACACACACACACACACACACACACACATAGCCTCCTGTGTGTGGATTTGCTGGTCGATATTTATACATCATCATTCCTGATGCAACAATCCCGTGTGTGACACTGCTTGTGTGTGTGTGTGTGTGTGTGTGTGTTTTATTTCCATCTTTGTGAGGACCAGGCTGCGTTTAAAAAACTGAAAACTGTCTCAGAGAGAGGAAGAAAAGTGACTTTTTGGGAAACATGAACTTTTAACTTTTTACAAGCCCCCCCCCCCCCCCCTTTAGCCCCCCCACGCCCCCTTTTAGTTATTAAAGAGGGAACATTGTTGAGTCAGATTCTTTAAAAGTTCGTTCAGGTGGAGTCTGGATTTCGTGGCTATGAGGGTCCTTACAAGTATAGAACACACAACATGTGTTAGCTCCGGAGCTCAGATGGTAAACACACACACACTCGTGTCCTCAGCTTGTCTTCGGGTATCATGACACTGTCGTTTAATAACTTCTTATAATCTGTAAGGTCTTGACTCAGTGCTGCTGTGATACTTGTGTTAACATGAACTTTCAGTGTGTGTGTGTAATAACCGTAGCAGTGTGTGTGTCTGTGTGACTCGCTGTGTGAGAGTGAATCTGCTTCACGGTGCCATCGACCCGTGAGGCCTCCAGCCGACCTGCCTGTCACCGGCTGTGGACCAATGGGGAGTCATGTAGTGGGACAGGAAGGTTGAGTCGTGTGTGTGTGGGGGGGGGGGGCGGAGGGGGGGGGGGGGTATCATGGAGGAAGAGGTGTCAGGATTATTGTCTCCAGTGTGCCGTCGCTGCGCCGCATTAGGGCCTATTGATCGGTTTCCACGGCCGACGCTGTGTCGAGGAGCCGCTTGGTGCATCGATCGGTGACATGCCGACAGGGGGGGGTGACAGGGGGGGGGGCGACAGGGCCTCACAGTGGGGGGGGGGTAATCTGAGAGGAGGTTTGGAGATGAGTCAGTTTCAAAATAAATACTCCCAGGTTCTAAAATCAGACACTTTGTCCTCACTGTTCCATCCTCATTTTCACCTTCATCCTCATCATCACCTTCATCATCCTCATCATCCTCATCATCCTCATCATCGTCATCATCATCATCATCTTCATCCTCATCATCACCTTCATCATCCTCATCATCATCTTCATCCTCATCTTCATCCTCATCATCATCTTCATCATCCTCATCATCTTCATCCTCATCATCATCTTCATCCTCATCATCATCTTCATCCTCATCATCTCCTTCATCATCCTCATCATCCTCATCATCCTCATCATCACCTTCATCACCTTCATCATCCTCATCATCATCATCATCATCTTCATCCTCATCATCCTCATCATCACCTTAATCATCCTCATCATCCTCATCATCTTCGTCATCATCATCATCATCATCATCGTTATCATCCTCATCATCTTCATCATCATCCTCATAATCCTCGTCATCCTCATCATCATCTTCATCATCATCATCATCATCCTCATCATCCTCATCATCTTCATCCTCATCATCATCATCATCCTCATCATCAGCTTTATCATCCTCATCATCCTCATCATCATCCTCATCACCTTTATCATCCTCATCATCCTCATCACCAGCTTTATCATCTTCATCATCATCATCCTCATCATCATCCTCATCACCTTCATCATCCTCATCATCATCTTCATCATCCTCATCATCATCATCCTCATCATCCTCATCATCTTCATCCTCATCATCCTCATCATCAGCTTTATCATCCTCATCATCATCCTCATCACCTTTATCATCCTCATCATCCTCATCATCAGCTTTATCATCATCATCATCCTCATCATCATCCTCATCACCTTCATCATCCTCATCATCCTCATCATCATCTTCATCATCCTCATCATCATCATCCTCATCATCCTCATCATCTTCATCCTCATCATCCTCATCATCAGCTTTATCATCCTCATCATCCTCATCATCCTCATCAACTTCATCATCCTCATCATCCTCAGCATCAGCTTTATCATCCTCATCATCATCCTCATCCTCATCATCCTCATCATCCTCATCATCCTCATCATCATCCTCCTCATCATCCTCATCCTCATCATCCTCATCATCATCTTCTAATATTTTCACATATAAAATATAAGAAACGTAACTTTTTAAGACTTATTACATTTATTCACACTTGAGTCAAACTTCACTGAAATTAAATTCATTCTTTTTGAATAATCAAAGCTGCAACTTTACATTTAAAATAAAACAATAATAATAAAGAATAAACACACGCCTACAATTTTTACCTTAAATTTCTCACTGTTTTTTGTTCTATTATATATATAAAATGGGTTTTATTCATTTGTAACTTTGGAAAGTTATTCTCACACAACACGTGCTTCAATAATCATTTTAATGATTATTTTCTCTTGCTGGTTTTTACCACTTTCTAGATTTAAGTGTTTCTCATACAAAATAAGGCAAATAATAAAAAAGCCTGAGAAACTCACTGAGAACCTGAATCTGAGCCGGTGGCGGGAAATATTTGGAAGGTTTTTTTGGCCGAGAAGGGGGGGGGGGGGGCAGTCAGCCGAAGACTGAGCTACGCAGGAGGAAGAGGAGGAGGAAGAGGAGTTACAACAGAGGAGTTCTGTCTCTTTAAGACCCTCCCCCCTCCTGATGAAGCCCAGTCGGCTCCGATTGGTCAGCTGGTTCACTCTGTTGTGATTGGTCAACCACTTCACAGAGTGAAAACAAAGATGGCCGACACGTCTCCAGATGGTGATGACATCATCAAACCCGACATGTATTTAATGTCTTTAACTTTGATTCTATCACTTTGGTCCATGTCCCCTCTGCTCACACGGAGGAGGCGGAGTCTATGACCTACACTGCAGCCTGCCACCAGGGGGCGATAGAGATGAACATGTTTGTTTACGCTCAGGGTTTTTGTGAGGTTGTGTGTTTGTGTTCTCACCTGTTTGGTCATGGAGTCGATGAGTCGGACGTAAAGATCCTGTTCTGTCCTGATGCCTGAAGACACAAGAGACACACAAAGAAGTGTCACTCAGCTGGGACACACACACACACACACTCACACACACAGCAGACCTGACTGTTACATACATGTATTAGCGTGTTATGCTAATTCGAGCTCAGCGTGTAAAACAAGAAGAAAGAAAAGAGCTGATTCTTAATAATCTTCTGTAAATGAATTGTGTTATTGTTTATGTCCCTGTAGTGTATTTATGTTTTCTGTAGCTGTTGTCATCTCGTCCCCCCCCCCCCCCCCCTCAGCAAAAACAAACATTAGCGCGGCTCCAGAGCTGTTTATTATTTATAGGCCACGCCGCCCCCCCACTGCCTTTTTCCTCCAGGATAACAAGGAATCTTCATTCTCCGACAAATTAAATATCAATCAGGACTGCTTGTCTTTTATTAGCTCTGCATCGGAGCATAAATGTGGCGTGAACGCGACATGGGGCGCAGGAAGTGAAGTGGAGGGAACACCTGTTAGCGGCGGAGGCGGAGCAACGATCGGATTCCATGTCGCGGTTTGGTCTGATGTTTTTTCTCCTTCTTGTTTTTCAGGCAGTTTCCTCGCAGCTTCCTCTGCTTCTAATTGACATGATTCACTCCTCGCTCCGCGGCGAGCGGGCGGCGAGCGCTGAGCGGGCTACTCGCTAAATGGCGTCGATCTGTCCCGGCTGCAGATGAGGTCAATTACCTCCGTACGATGCTAATCCGCCGCCGCCGACCCGTATTAGAGTGATTTATCCCCCTCTGGAAGAAAACGCTCTTTTATGTCCCACTTTATCTGGTGTTTCTGCGGGAGTCTGAGAGCATTACACCCCCCCCCTACACCCCCCCCACATCCCCCCACCCCCCCGCAGGTCTGGACACGAGCCAGCACAAACCAGAGAATCAGCCAACGAGCGCTCCGCTTTCCCCCGGTGGACAAACCAGAGTTCAGGTTCGGTCACTTGTCAGATATTCCAGATGTCTGTGTGTGTGTGTGTGTGTGTGTGTGTGTGTGTGTGTGTGTGTGTGTGTGTGTGTGTGAGTGTGTGTGTGTGTGTGTGTGTGTGTGTGTGTGTGTGTGTGTGTGTGTGTGTGTGCGCTGATAATGAAATTGTTTTTTTCCAGCCTCACAGTCTTCCACAGTTCAGTTAAAGTGATTCCACGGAGTCGACCTTTAATAAAGTCCGGCTGCTCGGACACTTCCACTCGAGGGAAACGAACGATCGTTAACTGAACTTCACGGATCAATCGAGCAGATCTCACATCGGAACCTTCACGACCTCGGGTCTAAACTCGAGGTTTCATTTCACGCTGCCAGTCGTCCAAAGGTTCTTCTGGAAAATCCTAAAGATGCAGAAACGTTTCCTTCACTGCATCTTTCCCAGAGTGAGGAGACGAGAGAGGAGAGGACACGAGAGTGTGAGGAGACGAGAGAGGAGAGGACACAAGAGTGTGAGGAGACGAGAGAGGAGAGGACACAAGAGTGTGAGGAGACGAGAGAGGAGAGGACACAAGAGTGTGAGGAGACGAAAGAGGAGAGGACACAAGAGTGTGAGGAGACGAGAGAGGAGAGGACACAAGAGTGTGAGGAGACGAGAGAGGAGAGGACACAAGAGTGTGAGGAGACGAGAGAGGAGAGGACACAAGAGTGTGAGGAGACGAGAGAGGAGAGGACACAAGAGTGTGAGGAGACGAGAGAGGAGAGGACACAAGAGTGTGAGGAGACGAGAGAGGAGAGGACACAAGAGTGTGAGGAGACGAGAGAGGAGAGGACACAAGAGTGTGAGGAGACGAGAGAGGAGAGGACACAAGAGTGTGAGGAGACGAGAGAGGAGAGGACACAAGAGTGTGAGGAGACGAGAGAGGAGAGGACACAAGAGTGTGAGGAGACGAGAGAGGAGAGGACACAAGAGTGTGAGGAGACGAGAGAGGAGAGGACACAAGAGTGTGAGGAGACGAAAGAGGAGAGCACACAAGAGTGTGAGGAGACGAGAGAGGAGAGGACACAAGAGTGTGAGGAGACGAGAGAGGAGAGGACACAAGAGTGTGAGGAGACGAGAGAGGAGAGGACACAAGAGTGTGAGGAGACGAGAGAGGAGAGGACACAAGAGTGTGAGGAGACGAGAGAGGAGAGGACACAAGAGTGTGAGGAGACGAGAGAGGAGAGGACACAAGAGTGTGAGGAGACGAGAGAGGAGAGGACACAATAGTGTGAGGAGACGAGAGAGGAGAGGACACAAGAGTGTGAGGAGACGAGAGAGGAGAGGACACAAGAGTGTGAGGAGACGAGAGAGGAGAGGACACAAGAGTGTGAGGAGACGAGAGAGGAGACGAGAGAGGAGAGGACACAAGAGTGTGAGGAGACGAGAGAGGAGAGGACACAATAGTGTGAGGAGACGAGAGAGGAGAGGACACAAGAGTGTGAGGAGACGAGAGAGGAGAGGACACAAGAGTGTGAGGAGACGAGAGAGGAGAGGACACAAGAGTGTGAGGAGACGAGAGAGGAGACGAGAGAGGAGAGGACACAAGAGTGTGAGGAGACGAGAGAGGAGACGAGAGAGGAGAGGACACAAGAGTGTGAGGAGACTAGAGAGGAGAGGACACAAGAGTGTGAGGAGAGAGGAGAGGACACAAGAGTGTGAGGAGACTAGAGAGGAGAGGACACAAGAGTGTAAAGAATAAAACCTGAATTTGTCCTAATTAGTAAATTAATTAAATTAAATTAAATTAAAATGAATAAAAATCTGTGTGTAGTTTAGTTTGAGTCAGGAACTGTTTCAGTGGTTTTGTGCGACTGTTGTTGTCTCACCGTTGCTGAACAGCAGCTGTAGCCTGTAGTGGATTCCATTGTTGGTCTTCTCTCCGTTGTACTCCTGTCGCACAAACACACAAATCACATGTTATTCAATATGTCTGCGTCATCATATAAAACATCAGCTTGAGTGAGGACTGGAAGAACAAAGGATGAGAGGAAAGAAGAAATATGAAATGAAAGTTGAGGAAGACACAGAGTCTTTCATCTAAATGTATTTAATCAGAACGAAGATGTAAAAATGACACAAAGAAAGTCTGCTGTCTGTTGCAGTGAAGATAAAGTAAAAATTTTATTAATAATTGTAGAGTGAGAATTGTATTAATTATCTCAAAGACCCCCCCCCCCCCGTCCATGTTCCAGCAGGTTTTAACTTTTAATAATTAAAACAATAAACCTGCAGACGACGCTCAGAACAACAACAACAGATTCTTTCCTGAGCAGATGATCAGAGAACAAGGGGCGTGCGACAGTGGAAATCTTCTCTTTATTCTATCTCCTCTGCCCCCCCCACGCCAGCTATTCTTCCGTTTCTTTATTTTTCCAATATTTATATTTACTCCTTTTTATTTAATTCCTCCCAAACTCTCTCTCTCTCTCTCTTTCCTTTCAGCCTCTGTTAGTCCCTCGCCCGGTGCCAACTGAGCCGAGGAGTGTTGGCTCAGTCCCAGTGTGTGTGTGTGTGTGTGTGTGTGTGTGTGTGTGTGTGTGTGTGTGTGTGTGTGTGTTGAGGTGGGGGCGGCGGGGGGTATCAGGGCGAGAGACTAGAGGTCAAAGCAGAGGTGAGCGAGTGAGTGGGTGGTGTGTGTGTGTGTGTGTGTGTGTGTATTTGTGTGTGTGTGTGTGTTTGTGTGTGTGTGTGTATGTGTTGGGGGGGGGGGTGTTGAGTGCCAGCTGGCAGCTGATCACAGAACGAACATCTTCAAACCTGTTGGGATATTTTTATTATTATATTATTATTATCAATCCGAGAAAAAATATTTTATAGTTCAACTGAAATACGAGACTTGTCGGTCCGTCCCTCAACACGTTCCCCCCCGTCTGCAGCTCTCAGCTCCGAGATCATTGGTTCCTACTCACATGTGGTTCATGTAGGAGGGGCGTGGTGACGATTCACAGGCTGCAGGTGTGTGTGTGTGTGTGTGTGTGTGTGTGTGTGTCTGTGTGTGTCTGTGTGTGTGTGTGTGTGTGTGTTTGTGTGTGTTTGTGTGAGACACGTCACCTTGTCTTTCTCCACAAAGTCCACGTAGGACGTCCTCTCGATCTCCACCGGCTGCCCCTGCCGGTCGTACAGCGCCAGCACGAAGTGGAAGAAGTTGGATTTCCTCAGGTTGGACGGCGGCTGCTTCTCAAAGTGAGCTCGAGCTAAACCCACTCCGCTGAAACACAGAGAGGAGACGTTCAACAGGTGGCTGCAGGGATTCATCAGCTCAGAGACATGAAGAGAGTTAGAACAACAACAAACGAGAACTTCACAGACGAGTGGAACTGCTTCTGTTTGCCTGGTTTCACATTTTTAATCTATGACTCGTTATTTTAACTGCGTGTTATAATATTTACAACGTGTTCTTTTCTACTTTCATTTAACTCTTCTTGTCTGAACCGAGCCCCCGGTCACCTTCCATCCCAAGGTTCCATCTTCAGCTCAGGACCCGGCTGAGCTGAAGATGGTTCTCGAGGACTCGGAGTGGGGGGGGGGGGCACCGAGACACGGTGAAGACCACCTGACGTCTCCTGTCTGTCCTGAAGCAGCTGGGATTATAACGACGCTGCGGCGAGACATCGCTAACAAACAAACGTAGAGGAAAACATTCACGTCCGCGTCGCGTTCATCAAGGATCGATGAGTTCTGCCCCCTGTGGGCGACTCGGGGGATTGTTTGTGCATCAACACTTGTCTCTGTGCAGCAGGAGAACCCCCCCCCCCCTTCTCCTGCAGTTCTTTCTCTACACGCATTTACCAACTGTCACTGTTTATGTCATTAACACTCAAATAGGAGATTTTTTCATTTTCTGGAAATCACATCTGGAAATTTGTGGATCATGTTTCATGTGTTCATCACATTTTGAACTTTTCCATCGGGACTAGAACGGAGTTTTTTTTTGTGCGGAAGCAGCTGTTGATCAACCAGGGGTCAGCCGCTCTCTAATCCAGGTCGTGTTATATTCCTGCAGATCGGTGAATATCAGGCCGAGTGTGTTTTTATTCAAATATCTCATCTGGGTCAAGTTTGACTCTTTATGATGTAAATTCATCAGCGAGTCGATGAGAAATGAAGCTTCTTTGGAGACCTCATTAATTTCTGTCCACATGTGGTGATTTTAAAGCCTCATTATTAGAGTTCTCTCATTTTCATTATCACAAGCACTAACTTCTTTTTTTACATCAACACTAATCAATTATCATGTGAGATCTGGCAGCAAAACCCAAACGTCTGTTGTTGAGTTTCACTCGACAGAAAATGAATTCTGGAAATGAAAACAACAAACGGGACTAAAGGCCAACGGAGGCTTTTTAATGAAGCTGAAAAACAACAAGAGACAAACAGGAGACAGATTCATAAAGTTTACAAACTAAATTACTGGATCGACTGAAAGGTAGAAAGAGGAAAACATCCTTCAGAGGTACAGTGGGAAACCGGAGGGGTTCCCCAAGGCTCCATGTTAGGCCCATTGTTGTTTATATTGTACATTAATTATAAAGCAAGGGTTTCATAATTTCCTTTAGATCATTTACTGCGGAAAATGTGAGGAATAATAAATACAGGTCATTCAAATTTGACTTATGCAAAAAAGCCATATGAGCTTTAAACAAAGGAAAGGAATGAGCCACTGATTATAAAACTAAATGGATTTTTGTTCCAATTAAATCTAAAAAAGAGACAAAAAAAGAGATGAATCTTAATGTTGACGATGTGACAAACCGACTCACAGTCAGAGGTCCTTTGATTCAAAGCCACGTATCGACTCGGACTGAGCTTTGGCAGGATATTTAATAAATATATGAAATTTAAAAATAAGTGAAATGAGAATAAACAAACATCACTGAGACAATGTCTGCGGCTGATTTGAGTAAAAGTGGATAAAAATCCATGTTGATCCTGAAATAAAATCAATGTTCCTACAGGAAGTGACCTCCGCTCTCAGCCGAGCTCAAAGCGTCCGGGGGGGAAACGCTCAAAAACAGCAGCCGAATATTTTTACATCAATCTCGTTTTGTTTCCTAAAACGCTTTATGATCAATATGATCGCCGGGGCATAGACAAATGTTTATTCATGCTCAGGGTTTGTTTTTGGAAACTCGCCTGCTCTCTCTCGGCCGCTGTGTTTCAGGCTCGGGGTGTTTTCCCCAGACGGCAGATTAATACAGCCGTGACCTTTCTGCACCCCCATTACCAATGCTTAATGCCTCATTTGTAGGCCAGTTTGTTGAAACAGTTCTTCTGACTCGCCGGAGTGGTCTGCGGCGAGTGGAGAGCTCCGGGGGGGGTGGGGGGGGCTCAGGTGTGTGGGCCGGGTTAGAGGCTCGGTGGGAACGAACGCCGCCGAGCGTTAGAGAAAACTCTGGAATTAAAACTAAACTGAATCCAAGAAGAATCACACGTTCACATCCCGAGGAAAAATACAAGAATCCATTTTTAATCCACGTTGAGAAATCTGATTTACATCCAGAGGAAGAGACACAGACAGAAGCAAGTTGTCTGTTTCCTCTAATGGACTCTGGCCTTCTACAGACATCTCCTCTGCTGAGGCTGAACCTGCAGAACACGTGAGGAACACGTGAGGAACACGTGAGGAACACGTGAGGACCTTAGGTCTGAAAGCAGCTCATGACTCTGGACAGACGTGGATCAGAATCAGCAGAGGATTGAAGCTCAGCTTGTTTCTCTGAAAACTTCAGATCCAGACGACGACTGAAATCCTTCGTCTGCTTCAAATATGGTTAAAAACCACCAAGAAGTAAAAAGTGCTTCATTAAAATCAGACTTCAAACTGGAGGAAAAGTCCCTTTTTACTTCTGACAAACAAACACTGACTCGAGCACAAAGAGGATGTGACGCCACCAACAGGCGACTAAATGAAACGTCGCCTTAATTCAAACTACAGATTTCTGCAGGTGTGAAAATACAAAGTAAGAACAACTCCAGATATTAAACGGGTCTGAAGACGAGTTCATGAAAAAGTGTCTCAGACCTTTGTGCCTGTTTATTAAAATGTATTTACAGGATTAACAGGCTGGAGATTAGTGAGTGAAGTGAAATAAACATGAGTTCAAATGGATGAATTATTGAAAAGCTGATGAACGTAGATCTTTAATATCAATGTTATCACAAACTCTACTTACAAAAGTTAAAAACATGATGAAGACAAAGAACTGACACAAATGTAATTTTTGAATTTGCCAAAAAAATGACACTAAGTGATGATCAGTGGGTTTGGCACCTGTTCCGTCCCTAACGCCACCACAAGCTTCACTTCCACCATTAAACCAGCCCATTATCCCAATTACACAGCCGATCGCCACGGTGACGAAGCCAACGCCGCCGCCACTCATCCTCTACCCCCCCCCTGCTCTGCCTCCACTCAGAAAGCTCGTTAGCATTATTATTATTTCAATTATGCTAATTGCGGCTGCATCCACTCGTCGTCGCAGCTCGTATCCGGCTGTTAGCACTTGGCACAAGGTGTAATAAAAACAGTATCGATGGCACACGGCTCGCTCAAACATGCCCGGAGTGTAAATCACACGCCAACAGCCAGAGAGGTTCAAAATAACACACACACACACAGACACACACACACAGACACACACACACACAAAGAGCCGCGGCCACACGGTTCCACCGCAGAAGCTGAAATGAAGGTCGGCAGGAGTCGTGTGTATCGCTCTGCAAACAATTACTGAGCTCAACAACACAACCTGAACCGTCCGTTCAGATCCACACACAATAATTCCACGGGCTAAATATTGCAATGAAGGTTCGAGGTTCATCTTTAATTAATGAACCACGGATCAGGCGTGAGGCTCCTCCTCCGTAACCCCAACCCGTTGATCTAACTGTTTTTATACCACTTCAGAATCAAGAGTTGATGAGTGGACGTTTCCTGTCGGCTATTTATTTCCTCTTGAGTCTCAGGCTGTGGTTAAATAATCTATTTTGTTTGGGAAGGTTCCGGACTGAAGTGACCAGGAAGACGTTCAGCGGCCACCAAAGAGAGAGAGGTGATGTTTATCTTCTCTCCTGAAGCAGAGGAAGCTCTAGAACCAGAACAAGTTCTCCACCAGTTTCCTTACAGCAGCAGAACGTAAAGCCAACAAACAGGAGCTGGAACAACGACTGAAGAGTAAGTTATTAGTTATCACTGAGCCTTTAAAGAACGTGAAACTGGAAGAACACAAAGATCTCAGGATGAAGAAGAGGAGCCGGACACGGAGAAGACGAAGACGAAGATGAAGAAGAGGAGCCGGACACGAAGAAGAAGAAGACGATCGAGGGAAAGAAGGAAAAACTCATTTTACTGATGATTGATCGAACTGATCACGTCAGTGTCCGACTGAATCTGTGACAGCTCAACCAGATGAATCACACACACACACACACACACACACACACACACACACACACACACACACACACACAGACACACACACACACTGGACTAATGAGCCATATCAACACACACACACACACACACACACAGACACACACACACACAGCTGGCTGCCAGGACGTTAATCAAATAAACTGTGGATGTTTAAATCTGATTCAGTGCGACACGAACTCAGAGCAAACACAATCTGACAGGACACAATACACACAACACACACAATCATTCACACATCTACACACTCAACGAACGCTGCCATCTTGTGGTGATGACATCATTTGGAGTCTGAGCAGTTGCTGCTGCTCGACCAATCAGGAGTCAGTGTCAGCTGTCAATCATCACGTCTCCGCCTGTTTTCATATCATCTAATAACTGAAGAGAAACACAAACCCTAACGACAGAAACATCTTCACAAACCTTTATTTATTTATATTTTATGTCTACTTAGATTGTTTAGTTTGGTTCGTGTCCCGTCTGCTAACATGGAGGAGGAGGCTTATGACCTATACTGCAGCCAGCCACCAGGGGGCGAATGAGAGCCTTTGGCTTCAGTTCGGGAGCCGTCATGTCGTCCATCTTTATTTACACTCTGAGGTTTGGTCCTGAACTTCCAGGAGAAACTGAAACTGTCGATGTTTTAAATTCAGTTTTGTTTTTTTTCACACATCAAATTTAGCAACTGAAATAAATGTGATTATATGAACAATAAACCAGTGACTCTTCATATTTTAGATCCATTTATTTTGCCTTGGAACAAACTGTTGTTCCTCCTGCTGATGCATTGTGGGAGGTTTCTTTCCATGTGCCGTCGGAGAGGAAACGCCCGCTGACTGATTTCCATTTGTGCACGTTAATAGTGTGTGTCATTCCTAATGAGAGCAACTGGCTCCAGGAAACAGGCTCGGTGCTGGAGTGGCTGCTCCTGTCATGCTGCAATTACCAACAAATTAGTCTTTAGACTGAGGGGCTCCTGCACACACACACACACACACACACACACACACACACACACACACACACACACACACCTGAGCAAGTGTGTGTTAATTAATACGTTCTGTGAGGTGTTCAATGTGTGAAAAAGCATCCGAGTGTAAAAGCCGACGCAGTTTCACGGACGTCAAACTCCGACCTGCAGCTGTTTGTTCTGCAGCTTCACCTTCAGCTCCACAATATTAACAAGACTCACACATTAATATTAATAAACTAAAGGAAGCGACGGCTCCAGCTGCTCCGTCAGCAAGAAAACCATTAACATGTATATTCCAGTAACGCGCTGTAACATGACTCTCACAGGGAAACGTCACAGAGGGATTGTTCGTCCGAAAGTCAGGATTCAGTAGAGGGAATGTAATCTGATTACTCTTATATTTCAGAAGCAGCTGCAGCGAATTTACACACAATATAAAATATCAGATTTTATATTTTACACCAGATTTTTTATAATCTTTTATTCCTAAAACTGATGAGACAAGGTTTCAATGTAATTTGATAACTGATTTCAGTTTCTCATATTTATCGTCTCTGTTTATTGTATTAAGACAAAAGGAAACTCATGTGCACATATAACTAATAAAATGTAAAATATGATTGTTTGAAGCTCTGGTCAGTTTGGTTCAGAGCTTCACAATATCTGCACGTAACAGATAATGTCTCAAATAAAAATAAAAATATTTAAAAAGTTCAGTTTTTTATCTTGAATCTTTTTTTTTATTTTAGCCATTTTTCATGATGGTTGTTTTGGTGCGTTCATGGTTTCAGTAAATCTGAGTTTGAGTGATGTGACTTGACTTATTAATCTAGAACTATTTTATCTTTGTTTGATTTATTAGGACAAAGTGAAAAATGAGAAAAGTCATGAAGCTGTAAGCTGTCGAATCAGTTCTTAGATCTTGATTCTCTGATTCTTCTCCTCAGGACCGGATTTCCTGACGTTCGTTGTTTGACTGAGACTCAGTTTGTTTTTCAGAGAATATTTCACGTCTCTGCAGCTGCAGGTTTGCTTCAGTCAGCTGTTTCCTCCAGAACACAATCCTTTACCCTGTCGCCCTCACACACACACACACACACACACACACACACACACACACACACACACACACACACACACACACACACACACACACACACACACACACACACACACACCCTGCCCGGGCCCATTAGTCTGGTCACCTGCTTCTCTCCATCGCGGCTCTCGGGTTAATTGTTTGCAGCTTTGTTCTGATTGCGTGGCTGCGTCTGATCCGAAGAGACGAAGAGACAAAGAGACAAAGAGACAAAGAGACTTCAAGTGTCTTCAGTGTCTCTGCACACAGCAACTTGCACCACCAGGGTGACAAGGAGGAGGAGGAGGAAGAGCAACAGGAAGAAGAACTAGAGAGAGGAAGAGGAAGTAGAATCAAACGAGTCGGAAGGATTCACGCTAACGAGGCCGAAGTGTCACCTGCTGATCGGAGAGCTTTGTGTTCACGTGGACGGAAGTGTTGACAACTGCAAACACACAACCAGGAGTGTTTCATTCCTCACCCGGGTGGATCTAATAAATAAGAGGTTTAGAAAGAGGAACATAAAGCCGGTGGCGAGGAGGCGCGGCCTCGGCTGACCTCTCCTGACCTCTCCGTCATCCCTCAGCCGCCGCCAGGAGTTACGGCGCTCTGATAAAAAGTCTCTGAGCGCTCTGATCCATCACTGACAGACTCTAAGGATCTGTCTCTGCCTACAAATGAGCCTTCCCCTCCTCGCACATCCACCCCCCCGCCCCACTAACTGCCACCGGGGAGCGGCGAGGAAACGCCAAACGCCAAACGCCAGGTGATTGAGCTGATGACAAACGACGCTGCCGACGAAGTGGGGAATCCCCCGGTCGACCATTATTCACCTCGTCCAAACACTACCTGAACCCCCCCCCCAAGACACACACACACACACATACACTTACACACACATACACACACACACACACTTTAACCCCAGAAGACAAAGATAGGGCGTGGAGGACAGGATCACTCACTCTGTAGCTCTTTTTTCTTCCTTCTACAGCAGTGTCAGGGAGGGTCGAGGGAAATCTGTTCACCTGGAGCTTCAACACACACACACACACACACACACACACACACACACACACACACACACACACACACACACACACACACACACACACACACACACACACACCTGCCAACACTGCAAGAAAAATCTTCCATTTCAACACATTATTTCCGTCTGTTATGGAATCTTAAATTATTTTTTTTCAGGTCAAACTCTTTTCACGTGTTTCTCCTACAAATCAGCTTCTTTCTGGATTTTTTCTTAAGTTTCCGTCGCTGAAGCAGAAACGTTCAGATGAAAGATCCCAGCGGGTGAAGCAGGTCGGGCGTCGCTGTGTTTCACGATCCTTCAGCTTTTAGATGGAAACAGATTCAAGAAACAATAGAGGCCAAAAATCAAACCCTTCAAATGATCTTTTGGAAGCAGAAACGATTAATCAACAAAAACGACAAACAACAGAAAGATTTGTTTTCTAGATTTAACCTTACAAACAAAACCATCGCAGAAGTTTTATGTTCCAATTCAGCTCTTTGTTCTTAACGTCCGAACACAAACCACAAAGTTCTTTAACAACTATTTGACCCTGAACTAATCTGATCTTCTCCTGTTTGTGTTTCATTTCCTTCACATGAATGGATGGTGCAGCTCGGGGTCGGGACCTCGAAACAGAGGGAGAGAAATCCTCTGAATCTCTGGATGATGCCACAAGCTGCCCGGTGGAGAGAAACAAGCCGCAGCGCTGACGGAGACACGTCGGCACGGAGCCGAGCGCCGAGGAGTCGGACGCTGGCGTTTAGTAGAGTTCAGTTCTTCAGGTTTTATATTTTTGTGCAATTTACAGTTTGATGTCTAAACGTGATTCAGATTCTTTAAACGTGGAGTTGAACTCTTTCAGGAGCTGAACCCGACGCCGTGGAGCAGCGTGAGGACACGTCCCGCACGCCGTCCCGCACGCCGTCCCGCACGCCGTCCCGCACGCCGTCCCGCACGCCGTCCCGCACGCCGTCCTCTACACCGCCTCTCAGTCGATCGATCAAACCACGACACTAACATCTGAGCCAAGCCGTGACGAGCGCCAGCGTGCACGCCGTCTCCTGCACCGAGCGAACGCTCATTCTGCACGAGGATCCTCTTGAGCAGATATTACAACACACACACACACACACACACACACACACACACACACACACACACACACACACACACACACACACACACACACATACGTAACACAATGACAGACCTCTGGCCTCTGAACTCCAACAAACTTTTACAACATGATAAAAAAGTGTTTTTCCTTTTAGGTCGATCGAGTCGTTTTGTTGTTTAAACGTTAAAAAGCAGCTGAATCAACGCATTTAAATGTTTGTTGCACGTTTTATTTCATCACAGCTGTGTTTTACTGCATTGTCGTGTGTGTGTGTGTGTGTGTGTGTGTGTGTGTGTGTGTGTCCACAGGAGTCCGAGATGTTCACAGATACGTTAATAGACTCTGATCAGATTCCAGCTGCTTTATAAAACGATCATTAACTGTTTCTTTGTCGATTATTGTGGTTTAAAATAAATTGTGTGGTTCAGATTTTGTGAATTGTTTTATTCAACTCACATTAGTTTTTCTTGTAGTTTCCTTTCATTTATAATATTTTTGATGGAAAAACCTTGTCATTAATATCATGAGCGTGTGTGTGTGTGTGTGTGTGTGTGTGTGTGTGTGTGTGTGTGTGTGTGTGTGTGTGTGTGTGTGTGTGTGTGTGTGTGTGTGTGTGTGTGTGTGTGTGTGTGTAATACGACAGTAAGCGCCGCAAACTAACTCAGACGTCGATTTAACGCCGTCACAAACACATTCCACCACACGGGATCCAAACCAGCGCCTGGTATCAGTAACAGTACGACACACACACACAGACACACACACACACACACACACAGACACACACACACACACACATCATCAATCTGAGACAAAATACAACAGTTTTATAATAAACCATTAAATCTGAATTTAATTCAGGGGTCTTCTTCCCTTAAACATGAGGTAAATCCCTTAAATACATTCACACCAAAGTGTCAGATTTTGACGCGTCAATACGTGTGTTAAGTAGAAATGTGTTCTTCGGGGGGGTTCACTATTTTTTTAAAAAGCGCTGCAACACGACAAAATACTGATGATGACTTTAAAACTGACAAAAACTCAGAGTTAAACAGAAAAGGTTTTCTTTTAATCGTCTTTTTATTTTACATTTACGCCCAAAATGGTTGACCTATTTTTATTATAGTGGTTCCAGCTCAAACCGTGTGAGAGCAAACGACAAGATTCATCTCTGTCGCTTTGATTATTGATGTTGTGTTTGATTTAAAAAATGGACAAATATCATCTGTTTCATCCGCTTGACGAAGCTAGAGACAGAATTGTTGGAGTCTATAAAAACCGGCTCTGCTCTCTGGATCGGTTTCCTTTCCTCAACTGCTCAGCTTCATCCTCTGAAGTCAAAAGATAAAAAATGACCTCAGTTGGTTGAATTATTGAGAAACAAAAATGTAAAAATGAAAGATTCTGCTCGCATGTTTTTATCAAAGCTCTGCGTGTGTGCAGATTTCCTCTGAACCGGTCTGATCAGGTGTGGATCCCTGATCCATAACGGCTCTGGATCCTCTGAGCTGGTCTGAGCTCAGGAACAGAATCCAGTGGAGACGACGTGCTGGTTTGTGAACACAGCCCCGGTCTGTCAGCGCTGAAGCTGATGTGTTCCAGATGTGACGGTGCGTGTCCAGATGCAGCCAGTTAAACACACACACACACACACTCTAACTTGTCACTCTTCTGGTGCTGGTGTGATAATCCTGTTTCCGCTGCTCGACGTCTTCAACCTGAAACCTTTTAACCTCAAACGTGCCAAATTAAACTATTTCACTTTCTTTAACACTGATCGATGGAATCCTTGAACGGTCTTTTTTTTGTTCTAGTTTTAATGATCAGAGTGAGACTCTTCTCTCTGCTGAATGTTCATGGAACATTTGATATTTCTTTTTTTGATAATCCTGGTTTCCTTCAAGTCATCATGAAGATAATAATCTGGAGTTTCTTTCCCTGGACGTGTGATTCTCTCTTCACCTGACGCACGACGTTCACCGACCTGCAGACACACACATCTGCTGACACCACCTTCAACCTCTTTTCCTGTTCATGTCACAACTCATTTTCTTGTGGACCCTCTGCCCCCCCCCCAGCACCAGACCACCTCAGTGAGCTGAGGAGCTGAGGTGTTGTCTCCCTGAGCCTGAGACCGAAAAAACATCCGTTTAAACCGGCTCCTCCTGTGTTTTTGGTTTTTGACTCTGAGTCTGAGTCTGAGTGTCTGTACATTTCAGAGGTGAATTAATAAAAGGGACTCGGTCAGAGAGCAACTCGTCCTCAGTCCAACAAGCAGGAGACAAATCTCCTCGTCAGAAAACAAGAGAAACAGAAACAGATCTGACAGATTGTTCCAAACCTCAGAGGAAGATTCAGCATCAAGTGATTTAAATCTGTGTCAATACAACGACATGTTCAGTGAACTTTCATTATGATTCTATCCAGAAGAAAATGTGCAGTGATCAGCAGAAGAGGCAGTGGAAATCACCCTCATCTTCATCATCACCCTCATCTTCATCATCACCTTCATCATCACCTTCATCATCACCTTCATCGCAGCAGTTAGGACCGAACGTCAGGGTTCAATTCACCTCAAATTCAAGGAAGATTTAACCTCTGAAACATTCACAGCATTTTCTCTCTTCTTTTTGTAAATCTTTCACATGTCCAGCTATATGTAAAAACACACACACACACACACACACACACACACACACACACACACACACACACACACACACACACACACACACACACACACACACATCTACTGTATGTCCACCTTTATGTTTCTCCTGGTCTGAACCGAGGCTCAGTCGCTCACACTCTGAATTCTTCTGTGGTAAAATTTGTAAAAATTAGATTTTGGTCTCAAACAAACAAGATTTGAAAAAGAAGTCACACACTCTCATCTGCACAAACACCACAAACCTGCAGCCAACACGACCCGGGTGTGCAGAACCTCCCAGCAGCAGGTCGGACCGGTTCTGTGAGGTCGGACCGGTTCTGTGAGGTCGGACCGGTTCTGTGAGGTTCTGTCCTCCTCAGGGTCCGAGCTGCTCGAGTGTTTGTGAGGTTTGAATAATGACGATCTCAGATGTGCTCAAACCAGATGTTCAGTTCAGAGTCTGCTCCGCTTCATTTGCATGAAGCTCAGCCTCCTACGATCAGGTGTTTCTCTGGGTTTCAGACCCGAACCACAGAGTTCTCCTGCTGGTTCGGGTCTGGAGGGTTCGGGTCTGGAGGGTTCGGTGGATCTGGAGTTTAACAGTTTCCTGAACCTGATCCTGATCCTGAATGAAGCCGGAGACCAGCGAGGAGCTTGAGTTCAGATTGTAAATGTTCTGTTCGTCTCTTCTCTGAACATGTTCCTCTGGAGATGTTCGAGCCTCAGAGACACTTGTGTGATTTTAAGCAGCATTAATAATTATTAATAAACTTGACCTGCGTGTGAGTCCGTAATGAAGTGTGACGCAGACGCTCCCTCACAACACGGGGAACTGTTTATCAGCAGACGCACAAACCTGATATTTATATTAAATATAAAACACAATGCACCACAACTCCTAGTTCTACATTAAATACCAATTAAGCTGAATGACCAATTTGTTAATTATTCCAAAAATATCTGACATCAATTTAAATATTTAATCTTTTTTTAAAACAAAAAGATTTTTGTCTGAAGCTTTTTTTAAAAAATGTTCTTCTGTGATTTTAAACTTCACATTTTTAGTTTTCAGTTGTTGGACATTTCAACGCGTGAAGTGGATCTACGGGAAGCCGTGAGGGACAAAGTGTCACCGGCTTGATTAGGAGGTGAAATTGTAGTAAATCTACGGCAGCGTGTGAACTGGATCCGTGTCTCAGGTGGAACCGGATCCGTGTCTCAGGTGGAACCGGAACCGGAACACATTTAATTCACTAAACGAACTCGACGCGTTTTAAAAACCCGCTGGATTACAGATGTTGTCGTGGATTCATCTCAGTTTGATTCATTTCAGGAGATTTAAACTCGAGGATGAAAATCACGCATCGATCCAATAAAATCAAAAACTCACAAATCAGTGAAAACTCTGAATGAGACGCTATATTTCAAACGGCTCATTTATTATTAGAATTAATTATATGCTTCTTATTTCTGTGATTCAGATTTTCCTCACGTTTTCTAGATTTTAAATTTATATTTCATAAATTGTGCGAAGCTTTACAAAAATATTTGAATTTATAGATTTATAAAAACCAATGAAATATATACACTTCGAGATAAATCTCAAACACGGACTTTTAATTCATCGCGCACGTGAGAAGATGCAGAAGTTAATTTAACTTAATTCAACAGTTAAAATGTGACTTTATTTCATCCACGAGTTTGATCAATAATAAAATGTGTGCAAGAACAATGTGTTTAATTCTAATATTTAAAAGGCTGAGATCAGTTGATGAGGATCTGGATCCCGGAGAACCGGCGCCAGGCGGGTTCAGCTCCGGAGCCCGGCCGCGGACCGAGAGTCCGGGGCCGGGGACCGAGCGTCCGGGGCCGGGGACCGAGCGTCCGGGGCCGGGGACCGAGCGTCCGGGGCCGGGGACCGAGCGTCCGGGGGCCGGGGAGGAAGAGCCGCGCCGCGGAGGAGGAAGAGGAGGAAGAGGAACTTTATTTGTGTTGGTGTTGCGGGTTCGAGCCCGGGTGTCGGGTGCAGGTTTACCTCTGGGCCGCGGTGTTCGCGTCCAGGATCCCCGCGCCCTGCATCCAGGAGCGGACCGGGGTCATGCCGGTGGGCAGGGGCTCCTCCTTCATGGTCAGGGCCCCCCGGGGGAGGCTGTCCTGGATGGAGAACATCAAAGTGTCTTCTGGGAGCTTCTCACCGGGAACCAGGAGAAGAAGAAGAAGAAGAAGAAGAAGAGTAATCCTCCAGCACCTCCTGGATGAGCAGCACCACCTGGGTGAGGAGGTGGAGGAGGAGGAGGAGGAGGAGGAGGAGGAGGAGGGAGGAGGAGCAGCGAGGGGGGGACACGACTTTCCCCAAAGCAGCGGGTCCTGGTCCAGAGAAGAGCCGGATCCCTGTGGGTGTCCCGGGCGGATTCAGGTCTCTGCTCGCTGCTTCAAGCACCGGGAGAGAAGTGAGCACCGGGCGGGCAGAGCCTCTCACAGGAGCCGGGGAGCGGAGGGTCGGAGCCGGGGAGCGGAGGAGCGGAGGGTCGGAGGGTCGGAGCCGGGGACCGGAGGAGCAGAGCCGGGGACCGTAGGAGCAGAGCCGGGGAGCGGAGGGTCGGAGGGTCGGAGGGTCGGAGGGTCGGAGGGTCGGAGGGTCGGAGGGTCGGTGCCGGGGACCGGAGGGTCGGAGGAGCGGAGGGTCGGAGGGTTGGAGGAGCAGAGCCGGGGAGCGGAGGACCGGAGGGTCGGAGGGTCGGAGGGTTGGAGGAGCAGAGCCGGGGACCGGAGGGTCGGAGGACCGGAGGGTCGGAGGGTCGGAGGGTCGGAGGGTCGGAGGAGCGGAGGGTCGGAGGAGCGGAGGGTCGGAGGAGCGGAGGAGCGGAGCCGGGATCAGACGAGCCTCCGCGGATCAGGAGAAATGAAAAGTGGGATAAAAAAAACAAGCGCGTCCTTCAAAAAGGAGTAAAATGCAATGATTAGCAAAGCGGAGGGAGGGCCGGGAGGAGGGGGATCGGCAGCGAGCGGCTCTTCCCCGCCCTCCCTCCCTCCCTGTCCCGGCGGACAGCTCCTTCTCCCGGGTCCGAGGCTCGGGACGTCCCGGGGGACCGGCCGGGACCGGGGGGCGGGGACAGCGCCACATAAGGACAGCTCATTAGCATGCTGGCCGCGCCCCCGGCTTCTAATTGGTCCAAGTCGCGCGGCGCGTCCTCGTTGTTTCAGAGAACCACCCAAATAAGGGTTTCCGGGTGCTCGGCCGCGCGCACTGTGAGAAAGTGACGTTTAAAACTTAGTTTAATAAAAATAATAAATCGAGTTAATGAGACACGTGACCGACATGTGAGTGACGTGTGGACAGGTGGGCGGTCCTGTAACCTGAGGGAAACACGTCACTCTCCCGCCAGGAGGGAAGGATCTGGTGGGACCAGATGAAGATGATGAGGAGGAGGAGGATGATGGAAATGATGAAGATGATGAGGATGATGAAGATGATGAGGAGGATGAAGATGATGAGGAGGATGAGGATGATGAAGATGATGAGGATGATGAAGATGATGAGGAGGAGGAGGATGATGGAAATGATGAAGATGGTGGAAATGATGAAGATGATGAGGAGGATGAAGATGGTGGGACTTGATGAAGATGATGAGGAGGATGAAGATTATGAGGATGATGAAGATGGTGGAAATGATGAAGATGATGAGGATGATGAAGATGCCGGAAATGATGAAGATGATGAGGATGATGAAGATGGTGGAAATGATGAAGATGATGAATAACAAAGTGCTGCGAATAGATGCTCTGTGTGAATGTGTGAATGTAAAACTGTAAAGTGCTTTATTAATACAAAACCATTTACCATGACCATGAGGATGAAGATGAGGAAGATGAGGATGATGAGGATGATGAGGATGATGAAGATGAGATGATTTGAATGCTCGTGTCTCGCTCCACGTTGAGAACATCTCACCAACATGTTCACACTCAGACACGTGAAGAGGAACTGGTTTCATCCTGTGACTGACGCGAGCAGTGCGTGCGTGTGGCACAAATTTGCGGCTTTTTATTTTTCAGACCCGGACATATGGTGCACACACACACACACACACACACACACACACACACACACACACACACACACACACACACACACACACACACGCTGAAAGCGGCGGATAAGCTGCGTTTCAGTAAGTGTTTTCTTATATTTAATTTGGGGTTATTATTAAACGGAGCCGGTCGTTCCCCCCCACTAATAACTAATAATAACAGTAATAATAGTAATATTAGGAGGACTAATAAGAGTAATAACTCGGGGTCGTCTCTCATCAGCCCTCTTGATGTTATTTTGTCATTTCTCTTCATTTTCGTGGCGGGAGCAGAATTCCTCTAATTAAGCAGAAACTCCAGCGCAGCGCTGATTAAATATTTATCCTCCTTTAGCCGCGCGGCTTCCTCCAGGGAAACAGAAACGTCTGGAAAGCTGCAAAATAATATTTCTGTGCGGGCAGAGAAAAAGTCAATGAGACGCTGCAAACATGTTGGCGATGAAGAGGAAGATGAGAAGGATGAAGACGGGCCGGATTAGAAACCAGACGGCAACAGGCTCCTCGCTCTTAGAGACATTATGAATATGCTTGTATCGTTATGATGATCAAATGGAACTGAATAATAATAATTTCACACAGTCCTGTTTATAAAATTAACTCAAAATGACGTGAACATATTTATTGTTTTCTTTTGTGTTTCAGCTTCATGAGAAACGTCTTCACGTCGTGTGCGTCGGTTTTATTTTACTACTGAGATTCATCAGATTTTATTTAGTTTTTTTCTCTTTGCATCTGATTTCCGGTTCAGATGATAAATCCAACCTGACAGAACCGTGTTGATGAAGAAGCGTCAGACTCTGGATCCTGAACCTGTGGATCCTGGAAACATCTCCACACTCTGCAGCCTCCTCCAGGGGCCTTCACAGGATGAATCCTTCAGGGGCCACAGAGGCTCCTGGACCTCAGTCAGGTTCTGCAGACACAGGACAGAAGATCCCTCTGCAGATCCTTTAGTGGAACATCGTTTGTCCATTCTAACAAGTAGGGAGGACTTTGATTTGCTCTTCAAAGCAGCCCTGAAATATCCTTCAGTTTCCTCAAGGGATCTAAAATAAAATAATCTCCAGATCCTCCCGGAATCTCAGACAGAAGCCTCAGACCCCCGCGGAACACCTGGAATCACCTCAAGCGCTCCTGGAAACTCCTGTGAAGCACCTGAACATCCCTGAGGAGGTCCTGGACCTTCCTCTGAAGCCAGCTGAGCCCACCCAAGGACCTGGATCCAATGGAACCCTGACACCTCCTCTACACCCTGGAGACCCTTGCAATTTACCCTCACCCTCTGTCGAACCCTTGGAGTTCCTGGAGCAAAGAACCCAGATGGCCCAGAGAGCTCCAGTGGAACATTCTCAGAGCAGCAGAACCATCCCATGGATCAGCTGCAGCTTCTGACACCAGATCAGAACTATCATCACCTTGACTCTTCATAGAACTCCTGGAACCTGAACCTCTGGGAGAACACCACATCCTTCAGTGGGACCTCAACGGCTCCTGGAATTTGTTCTGACATGTGAAAACCAGAGACCTTGCTGAACTTCCTGCAGTTCTCTTGGAACTCCTTGAATTTGATCAGAAACTCTTTCTTCTCCAAATGACAAACAACTACATCTTCCTCGGGGAACTTCCTAAGATCTAGTGCAGAACTCTGGAACCTTTCTCAATGGTCCCGGCACGACCTCTGCAGAAGCGCGTCCTGGTCCTGGTGAAGTGGGTCTAGCATCTGAAACAGGTCCTAAAAGGTTCTGAGAGAACACGATTCATTCTGCCGCTGCTGTATTAAACAGGAGAATCACACACGCTTTTGTTCTGTGAATAAATTCCCTGGTCCCACTTAACGTCGGCTGCGGGCACAGAGCCCCACACAGTGGACAACACGCGGTACTGCAGGTCAGACTGCAACGAAGGTCTTTATAACTATAGAGATTAAAACCGGCTGACAACGGCTGATTGATTCATCTTCATTCAATTCTTAATAAGTCTGATGTTATAATATGTTATTGTTAAAACAACAATATAAGATATTTAATTTACTGTCCTCGAAAAAAATGAAATATTTACAATGTAGAAGCTGAACCAGCGAATGTTTTTGGCTTTTTTGCTTTAAAATGATAAACAATAAATCAATAATCCAAATAGCTGTGAATAAATTTCCTGTTGCATGACTAATTGACTAACAATTTCCGCATCACATTAACACAATGGAAAAGTGAATAATGAAACAAATCAGATATATAACAGAAATTATAATAAAAAATTCACGACCGAAATAAATGACCAAAATAAGTTCAACAACGATGAAGATATAAACATGTAAATCTTCCCCTTCCTCACAAACCATTTTGTATTTTCTAAACTTACACTAATGAGACTATAAACCAATCAAATCAGCCTGTTTTGAATTTTGTCCTCAAAACTAAAACCACTGACGCGTTTTCATTCTCTGCTCGAAGTGAATCTCTGTGGATCAGATCAGATCGAAGGTTTCGGTCCTTACATCATATTGTTCATTCAAATCCCAACTGTGGAAATTGTCTTGAAAAAAAAATCTCCTTAAAGTAATTAAATATAAAACAAATCATACAAACTTGCAGCAAAACATATTTTTTTGGAAATTTTAAATTCAGTTTTGGAAAATACCTTCAATTGAAATAGTTTAGGTTGAGCTCCTTTTTAACCTAATTAGATGATATGATTTTCTTCTTAGTTAATTGGCCGACGTGGTGCAGGAGAAACAGGGAGCCAGGCTGTCAGGACCTTATGAGTTGTTTCAATAAGAAGCAACTGAAATCATTCTTTTTATTCATAATGTTTTATTGTAAAATTAACACGTTACACGTTCCTCCCGGAATACAATTAAAAAAAACACTGAATATTTTAAATCTCATCATCTAGAAACTCTCTGATCAGCAAAACAAATCATTGGTCTCATCGTGGTGAAAACACACAGACGCACACACACACACACACACACACACACACACACACACACACACACACACACACGCACACACACACACACGCACACACACGCACACACACGCACACACACACACACACACAGCGATGTTGAACCAATGCTCCGAGGATCCTGAGGCCGGCAGACCTCCGGCAGGGAGGGGTCACGACCCCACTTTCACCATCTGAGGTGCATTTAACCCACGAGATGCCCCCCCCCCCCCACACACACACCTGAGCCGGTTTGAATAAATCTGTCCAAACACATCGGCCCCACACACAGTTTCTTATACTTCTATCAGAGTGAGGACACTCGTTGGCCTAAAGGCCGGCGCAAGCTTCTGCGTTTTCAGGGGCCCGCAATCACAAGAGCCCCCCCGGGCCCCTGACGTGCTGACGTATCCCTTCTTACTACATCCTGTTCGGAGTGTACTTTCCGGTTTCATGCCCCATAATACCGGAAACCACGGAAGATTTAAAAGAACAAATATAGACAAAATAGAAAAACGTTTGGCAGAAGAGATACGAAAGTATGACCACTTGTATAACCCGTCACTGACTGGTGGATTTGTCCACCAGAAAAAGGTTATGAGGAGTCGCCGTGGCGATGTGAATAAACAGTCGACGACGACTGCCACACACGAAGAAGGCGTCTCTAAGGTCGTCTTGCAGGTCATGCCCCGGCCTTGACACATTGCCGGTGCCCTGACCGGAACCTGAACCATCACAACTAAACTCCAAACCACAACCCTCATCTCAACATGAGCCTAACACCAGGTCCTAACCCTCAAACAGCCCACTAACAACCTCCTCACTCTGTAGAGTCTTTCCTTAAAATGGTCCTCACAAAAGGTACAAGTACACCCCCCCCCACACACACACACACACACACACACACTCATTCCTCTCACCAGGTTCACATTAAACTAAGAAGTCCAGAAGGAGACGAACCTTTCAGTGCTTGACTCGGTTTTGAATCTAGAGGAAAATAAACTGTTAGTAATTTAAGTGAAGATGAACACCGCCATCTACTGGACAAAACAGCTCCCTACACTGTTTTCCATACTGACGTCACCAGAGCACCTGTCATCAGGAGTCAAACACACGTTTACACATGTTCACATATTAGTGATTAAAGCTCATCATCTTCATCACACACAGGATGAAGGTGATGAGCACAAACCCCTTCAATAAGTTTTCCCTTCACTGGATCACAGCATATTCAACATTTATATATGAAAATAAACTTTTCCTCCAGTTTAAAGTCTCGTTTCACACTTTCTTCATCTTGATGTTTCAACTCTTTGTAGCAGATGAAGGATTTGACGTCACACGTCTGATCTGAAGTTTACAGAGAAACAAGCTGAGAAAACAGCGGCAGCTCAGCCAATCAGAGACGAGTATTGCTAACAGCTAGCAGGCTGAGTTTGCTGACTAGTCAGTTCACTTAACTTAACTAGCAAGTTAACCCAACTAACTACCATTCAGCTGAACTGATGAGCTCTTTACTACCTATACAGTTCTAAACAGCTGGTAAGCTGGAAAAATAAAATAGTGCTGTAGAAAAGGTGTATACATTTATTATAAAAAATACTGGATATCTTGAGAACCATAAACAATAGTATCACTTTCTTTTAAAACTATATATATACATTATTTACAGAATGAAATAATTTCTTTGCTGCCCTCTTCCTCCGCATGTCCTCCAGCCACTTGTCATGGGGCATGTCAGTGTTAAAAGGACAGTATATAGAAACAAAATATTTACAGAGGATGCAGACCGAGGCAACTGACAGCAGGACAGACTGCGGCTCGGCAAACTATTTACTACAGTAAAGAGATTCACTTGTACTTCTACTGGAGCGTTTCCCTTCGGAGTACAGGAAGAAGTTCCAGGTGTGAAAAGGTCAAAGTACAGTTTGAATGTAGTTTTACTGTTGAAGCTGCTAAATAAAGGATCAGTGGTCACATGACGTCCGTTAATCTAAACATCAACTCTTCTGTCTGCGTAGGGTTTTTAACTCCTGTTCATTCATTCGTCTTTTGGTTATTTACTTTCTGTCAGAAACTCAGAGAAGAGACGTCTTCAGTGCCTGGTTTCTTTGGCCGTCAGCAGAACTCAGTTCCTGACGAGTGCGTTGCTACAAACTTTTACTGTAGGTTTTCTACGACGTCTTCTGACAAATCGTGAGGAGTTTGAAAAGAGAGCAGAGAAGTGGGACATGTCCTCTCAGTCGGGTTCAGTTTCCTGAACAGCTTCAGTTATTCCAGCAGCTGCTGCAGTGGGACGGACAGATGCTCAATGTCTCAATGTGGATGTTCTCGTTCACAGGATGTGACACGTTCCTCTCAAGGAAGCAACACATGGTCGATCAAATCTGAGACACGAGGCTTATGAAGAAACTCGGAGGTTTTATGACAAAGAATTTCAGAGAATGTGACGATGGCCATGTTTTGAGGGAAAATGTGAAAAGTCTTTTGTCCATTTCATCAGAAATCCTGACGTACTTGGTTCTGATGATGAACTCTGTGTAACATCCAAAGTGAGGTCATGTTTATTATGATTTGTTTCTTTACAATAAGCTTTGAATAGAACTTTGGGGCAAATCTTTCAAAAACAATGATCATGGACTTGAACTAGTTATCATGAGGACGTTGGACATTTTCTCACGTACAAATACTTTAAACATTGATTCATCATCATTGATGTCTGACGATGTCTTTTCTCATGGATGTAGTGACCCTGGGAGAGGATCCTCACATGGGACTGAGCTTTACTCACTGATCACTAAGTTTCTATTTGACCCTTTTTGAGTCAAGAGCAGGAAGTTCATCCTTGTGAACATCTGTGAGACAAACTGGGAATATGAGACATATAACATGTGATTGATTGATTTATAATAGAAACAGTCTTAAGTTTATATTGATCTAAATCAGTGGTTCTCAAAGTGGGGCGCGCGATGTCACAGACAGAGAAAAAAAAAATTTAATTTCATTCATTGCTATAAACTGTTTTTTTAAAGACTCACTCCTTCCTTAGTAATCCCTTCCTGCACGTGCAGTAGGCCTCTTCGTAGCCTAATCTAAGGAGTAATTTGCTCCACAGTCTTTTTATAAAGCTCGTAGCGCCAAGAGCTAGCCTTCTAGCTAGCTAACTTCTTCCAACTTCAGCTAGCCCTTTTCTCCTTAACACCATCTTCAATCATCCACCGTGTTGCAACAAATAAAACACCAGCACTTGAATAGTATTCTGTGCTGTCCCTGTTCTACATTGTGTACTGGTCGTTTTGTTAGGAACCATTGCCTAGCACAGTGTTGGGGAGGCCCAGTGATCTGACTTTGAACAAAGAGTCATAAAACGAGGCCTTCACGCAATGCTGAGACCAGCCTAGAGTTTCCCCTCTAATAAAAAAGCAGCATGGAGATCTTATCTCCATGCGGGAGCACATCACTTCCTGGGTCCGTCGAGGACCCCATCGTTCAGCCCCTCCCTGACATGTGACTTCTGACCTTCAATTGGCTGATAGCCAGCTGACCCCTGACCCCCCTCCTCAAGGAGGCTGGCCTCCTTGAGGAGGTACAAAACAGCTGAGGCCCCTCAGAACACTCTCTTTTACTCCAGTGCTGATGTTGCAACTAGACCTCCCGGGGTCTTACCAGTCAACCCAGTAAGCTAATGGAGGCGATAAGACGTTTATTTGAATTCATTTAATTTCTTCTTTTATCTCAGTCAACGTTTTATTTTGAAAGGACATTTTGTTATTTTAACTTGAAGGACCGAAACAGGAAATTGCTCGCGGGACGAGCTCAGACATTTCCCACACGGACTTTTATTCTTTTTCCACACGATCTTCAACCGGCTCCACGCAGCCCGCTGCTCCAGGGGGACCAGCGGGAGCACAGCTTGAGAGGCCAAGACATTATTCACTGGACTTCCGGGATATTCACGCAGAACGCGCACGCACCCCACAAAACCACGTTTACAGAACGACAATTTAAGAGGCAAAATTGTCTGGGCAGATGTAATATTTAGCATTTTCTTTATTTGAATGTATTTGTTTGTAAGACCTCTGTGTCTTTATTGTTTTAGCGGCGACGAACCGACTACTTCCGTTTCCGGGTTACGGCCGGGAGTTACAGTGTTAAAGCGCCGTGACGAAGCGTCTCTGGCTGCACTGTGCCCGTCTGAACAACTGTGCAGAGATTTTACCGGTCAAACTTCAGCACACAACGCTGCTTTGGTGCTGAGTGGTGGAATCACTGTTAACTTGTTTCTGACGGTGTTTTTAAGAGCTTCTTTGTTATCTTCTTACATGTTCTCTCTCTTCCTCTCTCTCTGTCTCCTAAACCGACCTACACACGTTCCGATCTGTAGTCATACAGTTCACGTCACATAGTTAAATCTATACTTAGAGAGGTAAAACACATCTGGAAGCCATTCGGCCCATGGCCAAGCAGAGATCAAGAATTCTCTTTGTCTGAAATTTCCTTTGTGTAATTCATGTGGCGACCACCATTGTGAGCTCAGGCCACATGATCATTAACATAGTCTCCATTTTGGATAACGTTAAGTAAAACCACCATTTTGAGAGTCTATTATTGCCACGCCTCCTCTCTCTCTCTCCTCCCATTCTGGCTCTAACTTCCAAAGCGGCTCCGCCATCTTGTTTGTAGTCAAACCATCATTTTGAGAGTTTTCGGCTCTCTTGATTCCACGAATCATTATCGGCCGCCATCTTGGATGTGCCACTCCCCCTCTTCTCTCTCGCTCTCTCTCTCACACACACACACACACACACACACACACACACACACAAACACACACATAGAGAGACACATTGACACACACACACACACAGACAGACATACATAGGTAGACCGCAGGGATTACATGTATTGTCTGAGTTCTGAAGTGCTGCTGTTGTTATCTTTGAAATATTGGAGTTTGTTAAAATAATGAATCATTGAATAACATTAACTATATTTCCCCTTTCTTTAATAAATGCTTTTGTAATTAAAGTATCTGTAGTCTGTGATTATTTTTGCATATGTATGTGAATACAGCTGGATTATGATAGCCTGTGCTCGAACTCGAAAACCCTTAATTGTTTAATGAATAATCATTAATATGAACTATTGAGATTATTAATTTAACATTTATCATATGAGACTGATATTTATAGTTTGACTCGTTGGTCCCTGTAACCAGGGTGGTGCCCCGCTACGATAAGCAGATATTACAGATTGTATAATTCTTAATTGATAATTTTATTGTTTTCATTAATTATTTAACTATTCTTAATGGATAACCTTATCGTTTCTAATTGATTATTTTACTATTCTTAAGTGATAGCCTTATCATTTTTAATTATTTTTAATAAATAATTTTTATTATTTTAATAATCATATTTCTTGATTATTAATAATTAGCCAACGTCAAGTCTACTCCTACTGCACAACAACAGCCTTATTCATTATTCGTGTGCAAGTCGCTCACAGCCGCACATACAAACACACTCACAAGACCACGACGTTGCAATTAAAACTTTATTAACTTCACACACACTGTACTATGGACAAGTATCTGATTCGTAAAAGTCAGGCAACGGATGCGCGAGTTGCGAAGAAGCCAAAGCTTCGCAAATATGACGAGAGCTATTTGCAGTTTGGTTTCACCGTCACTGGCACGACTGAGCAACGTCCTCAGTGTGTTCTCTGTGCCGAGGTGCTGGCAAATCACAGCATGAAGCCGTGCAAATTAAAAAGGCACCTCGACACCAAACACCCGGACTAGTGGACCTCTTTAAACGTAAACGTGATGGCCTCCAGCAACAACAAACCACCATCTCCAAGCATAGCACTACAGGCATCGCATGTAGTTGCTCATGCAATTGCTAAGCTTGGCAAACCCCATACAGTTGCCGAAACACTGATTTTGTCGGCCGTGCAAGACATAATAATGATAGGAGAGAGTGCAGCTGCTAAACTCAACGCAATACCTCTGTCAAATGACCCTGTGTCAAGCCGAATATCAGAAATGCCTAGTGATAAAATAGTAATAATAATTGTCTGTATGGGCCTAACAATAACAATAGCCTAACCTTGACATGTCAGGCCTATCAATAACAATATTCTATCTATCTATCTATCTATCTATCTATCTATCTATCTATCTATCTATCTATCTATCTATCTATCTATCTATCTATCTATCTATCTATCTATCTATCTATCTATCTATCTATCTATCTATCTATCTATCTATCTATCTATCTATCTATCTATCTATCTATCTATCTATCTATCTATCTATCTATCTATCTATCTATCTATCTATCTATCTATCTATCTATCTATCTATCTATCTATCTATCTATCTATCTATCTATCTACCCACTTTGAGAACCACTGTGCTGGATGGATGTTGTGTTTTAACCCTGAGCAAAAGCAAGCTGGAGTTGAGACCCGGTGTGGAGGAGGAGACTGGATCTGGACAGCAAGGACAAACCGGTGTGGAGGGTTTTATACAAACCACCTGTAAGGAAGAGGACTGGTGACCTGCAGTGGAGGATTTCACACGGAGCCATCATGGTTTACAGTTTTATATCATCATCAACCCAACAGTCAAGAGCAATTGTCCTTTTTGTGGAGAAGCAGAGACAGTTTATGCTTTTTATGAATTTAAAAGACTCTGTTTTCTTTTGAATACACTGCAGAAGGTTTTTGTGAGACGTGGAGTAGGAGGGCCGTCATCCCAGGAGGAGGATATAGGAAATCAAATGAGTGCAAGTGGAAACTTTCAAATTGGATGGTAGGAGAAGCTAGGAGAAGCTGTTTTCATCTCGCTGCTGAAAGCAAGAGTCTGGGTAGAATTTAGGTTTTATTAAAGAAATGAAGAACATGGATGTTTCATCAAACAGTATTTTAATGATGTAATATGTTCTGAGGTTGAGGATGTTTTAATATTTAATATGACTTTCTAGGTAGGTTTTAGTATTGTTCTGAACCGTACTGTACATCTCTCTCTCTCTCTCTCTCTCTCTCTCTCTCTCTCTCTCTCTCTCTCTCTCTCTCTCTCTCTCTCTCTCTCTCTGTCTGTCTCTCTGTGTGTGTGTCTCTCTCTCTCTCTCTCTCTCTCTCTCTGTCTGTCTCTCTGTGTCTCTCTCTCTCTCTCTCTCTCTATCTCTCTCTCTCTCTCTCTCTCTCTCTGTCTGTCTCTCTGTGTGTCTCTCTCTCTCTCTCTCTCTCTCTCTCTCTCTGTCTGTCTGTCTCTCTGTGTGTGTCTCTCTCCCTCTCTCTCTCTGTCTCTGTCTCTCCCTCTCTCTCTCTCTCTCTGCCTTATGTAAATGTGTAGTTGTTCTACATGTATTTATGTATTGCTGATCTACACTGATGAGATCTAGACCTCATACTTATTACAGTGGGTGGATTAAAGGCCTGAGTGGAGACTCACACATGAAATGGACCTTGCTTGTAAATACCTGGTATGTGCATCTTATCAGTTCTGCCATGTAACTAATAATTATTATTCACGAGGATGTATAAATGTGACCTGACGTGGCAGAGTTCTGCAGATGGAGTCACACATTCAGCTCCAACACCAAATATAACAACCTTCAAATCACAGGAGGAAACATGGGTTAGGGATAGCTTCATGTGAATTCAGTTATTTATCAAGAGTGAACTGGTTTAACAGGGAGGAGGAGGAGCCTGAGAACAGGGAGCGGTCAGACTCTATTTTCACCTGGATGAGCAGAAGGAAGGAAAGTGAGCCGGTGAGTGTGAACACAACACACACACACACACACACACACACACACAGTGACACCCAGAGTCATGTGATTTCCAGTAACTGCAGAGAGGGGGAGGAGCCTCTAGGGAAAGTGAAAGTGTTCAGACTGGTTCTAACTTCAAGCAGCAGACGCAGGAGACGTGAAGTCTGAGGCTGGTGAGTGTTCAGCTACATTTATATTATTCAACACATTAAACCTACGGCTGTCTCAGGTTACCGGGACAACAGGGAAACAGTGTAGGAGGGTTGACTCTGTTATATTTGAAGAAACACTGAGTTTACTTCCTGGCTTCATTGTGTGTGTTTGAGCTCACAGTGTTTTTCCTCTCAGACTGAAGATGAGTGGTTATGAGGAGGAAGAGGACACAGCAGAGTCTCCAGGGTTCAGCTGTCTGTCTCTGAAGAGTGACTGGTCCATGAATCAGCCTCCAACCTTCAGTAAAGAACCTGGACCTTCACACACAAAGTAAGAGACCTGCTACAAACATGTGAAGCTCCACACTGAATCCTCACAGAATGAACCAGTGAATGATGTGTTCTGGATAAAAACATGTTTGTGTTTGCAGAGGTCAGGACCAGAGACTGAGAGCAGAGTCTCCAGGGTCCAGCTGTCTGTCTCTGAAGAGTGACTGGTCCATGGGAGTTCTTCCTCCACACTTCAGTAGGGAACCTGGACCCTCACACACAGAGTAAGAGACTGTTTCTACTGGGACCTGCTCTGAAGAGGATCTAGTTTTCTCTAGTGTGGCCCCTGCATTAGGACACAGCTTCATTGAAGTTGGTGACTAATCTCTCAGAATCACTCAAAGAGCTCAGACCTCCACCAAGAACCAACACGCTCCTTATGAAACCACTTTGAAATCCACTAGAGACTCATTTTGATTTGGATCTGCACCAAATTCCACACACTGGTAAACATCAGTCCTCTGAACATGTCTGTGAAAGAGGACCCCCCCCTCCCCTCTGGTTCACAGACCACACCCTTCCACCAAGTTTACTGGTAATCTGTCGTTTTTTATAATCCCACTAACGAACCAACCAACACACAAACATACTGGGTGAAAACAAAACCTCTTGACAGAAGTAATGACAACCTGTGACTGTGACATGTGAGTTATCAGGACATGTCTTCACAGGGAGAGGAAGAGGAGTCATGTTTCTGAGGAGGAGCAGTCGTCCTGCTGTGCTTCGTGTCAGGACGTCCTGAAGGATCCAGTCTCCACCAGCTGTGGACACTGGTTCTGCAGACAGTGCATCACCTCATACTGGGACCAGTCTGGTTCTTCAGGAGACTCCTCCTGTCCCCAGTGTGGAAAAAGATCCAGAACAGGAGCTGGAGCTCAGACAGCCGGTCAGAGCAGCACTGTACATGTGTCTGCTGATGTCTTCACTTCTGACATCAGCACATGTGGTTTTATTTTGTTCCTTCATACAGCATCAACATTTAACATCGTTAGAAAAGCACAAAGTTAAAAAGCTTTTATTTTCTGTAGTTTTTCTGTATCTGATGAAAACAATCAGCAGATTCTGAGATTCTCTGTCTCTCACATTGTTTCTTGTCTTTCAGCAGATCGTGGTCTGCAGGAGGTTTCAGATGAACATCAGCTCAGTCTGAGGAGGAGATGTGAACATGTGACTGAAGGAAGTGATGCAACAGGAAGTAGAACCCTCCTCAACAGGATCTACACTGAGCTCTACATCACAGAGGGACAGAGTGAAGAGGTTAATACTCAACATGAGGTGAGGCAGCTTGAGACGGCTTCCAAGAAGAAGATCCTCCACGACACTCCGATCAGGTGCCACGACATCTTTAAAGCCTCCACTGACCAGCAGAGCAGCATCAGAGTCGTCCTGACCAACGGCGTCGCTGGCGTTGGAAAAACCTTCTCAGTGCAGAAGTTCACTCTGGACTGGGCAGAGGGTTTAGAGAACCAGGATGTGGATCTGCTGACTGTGCTTTCGTTCAGGGAGCTGAACCTGGTGAAGGACCAGCAGCACAGTCTCCTCACGCTGCTCCGTGTTTTCCATCCAGCGTTACAGAAGCTCACGGCAGAGACGCTCGCTGTCTGTAAACCTTTGTTCATCTTTGACGGCCTGGATGAAAGCAGACCTTCTCTGGACTTCAACCACAGGGAGCTTGTGTCTGAGGTCACACAGAGGTCATCAGTCAACGTGCTGCTGACAAACCTCATCCGGGGGAATCTGCTTCCCTCGGCTCTCGTCTGGATAACCTCCAGACCTGCGGCGGCCAATCAGATCCCTCCTGCATGTGTTGACAGGGTCACAGAAGTACGAGGCTTCACTGACGCCCAGAAGGAGGAGTACTTCAGGAGGAGATTCAGTGATGAAGAGCTGTGCAGCAGAATCATCTCACACATCAAGACGTCCAGGAGCCTCCACATCATGTGTCAAATCCCAGTCTTCTGCTGGATCAGTGCTACAGTTCTGGAGCACATGTTGACCACAGACCAGAGAGGAGAGCTGCCCAAGACCCTGACTGACCTGTACTCACACTTCCTGCTGGTTCAGACAAAGAGGAAGAACAACAAGTACGGTGAGGGACATGAGACGAGTCCACAGCAGCTGACGGAGGCTGACAGGGACGTTCTCCTGAAGCTGGGGAGGCTGGCCCATAAACATCTGGAGGAAGGAAACATCATGTTCTACCAAGAAGACCTGGAGCGGTGTGGTCTTAATGTCACAGAGGCCTCGGTGTACTCAGGAGTTTGTACTGAGATCTTCAGAAGAGAGTGTGTGATCTTCCAGAAATCAGTCTACTGCTTTGTTCATCTGAGCGTTCAGGAGTTCCTGGCTGCAGTCTACATGTTCCACTGTTACACCGAGAGGAACACAGAAGAACTCAACAACTTCTTGGAAACATGTGGGAGCACAGGCAGTACCTTCTCCCTGGATGACCTCCTGAAGAGAACCATGAAGAAATCCCTCACCAGTACAAATGGTCATCTGGACCTGTTTGTTCGCTTCCTTCACGGCCTCAGTCTGGAGTCCAACCAGAGAGTCTTAGGAGGCCTGCTGGGTCGGACAGAGAACAATCCAGAGATCATCCAGAGAGTCATCAACAACCTGAAGAAGATGGAAAGTCGTGGTTCTCCTGACAGAAGCATCAACATCTTCCACTGTCTGACTGAGATGAACGACCACTCAGTTCATCAGCAGATGAAACAGTTCCTGACGTCAGAGAACAAATCAAAGTATCTCTCTGAGATCCACTGCTCAGCTCTGGCCTACATGCTGCAGATGTCAGAGGAGGTTCTGGATGAGTTGGACCTGAAGAAGTTCAACACATCAGACCAGGGTCGACAGAGACTGATCCCAGCTGTGAGGAACTGCAGGAAGGCTCGGTGAGTGTGTGTGTGTGTGTGTGTGTGTGTGTGTGTGTGTGTGTGTGTGTGACATTTATATTTGTGGGAAAAAAATTGGTTAAAAAATAAATAAATAAAAATAAAATAATTGTTTAATCAACCAAATATGTCGCGACCCCCCTGCAGTACCGCGTGGACCCCCTAGGGGTCACAGGACCCCCTGTTGAAGACCTATAATATAGTATGAAATATAGTTTCTTCTTCTTTCTGGTTCCCAGAGTTCCCACCCTGCGTTTGTCCTCCACCACCAACCAGTGCAGTGTCCGTCCCTCCTGGTTCCTGACATGTTGACCTCACAACAATATGAGGTCACTCTGACCTTTGACCTCTGACCACCTGAATCTCATGAGTTCCTCTGTTAGTCTGAATGAAGCTTGAACCAAATCTGAAAGGATTCTCTTGAGGAGTTTTTAACAAAGAGGGGATTTACCAGGGTGAGGGTCACATGATCACGTTTTGTATGAATGTTGTGTTTTCTGATTTAATTCTCACAGATTTGATATTTTCTTTAATTACAGACTTGTTTGTTGTGGACTCTCAGGGACTCACTGTGAAGTCGTGGCCTCAGCTCTGAAGTCAGACCCCTCACATCTGAGAGAACTGGATCTGAGTGGAAACTACACCTACCTGCAGGATTCAGGAGTGAAGCTGCTGTGTTCTGGACTGGAGAGTCCAAACTGTCGACTGGAGACTCTGAGGTCCTTAAATCCTTCTTCACTTTTCAGACTTTCTTTCTTATTGGGTTATTATTTATTTAAACTGTCTCAGTTCTGCTCTGCTCACTGTCCCTCAGTCATCTGTCCCTCACCCAGCCTGTCAGTCACGTCCACCTCATCAACTCCATTCACCTGCACTCACCTGCTCCTGATCACTAAGAAAGTGTCAGTAAATAACATGTGGACTGAGGCCGAGCACTCGTCCTCCTCAGGTTTTCAGAATAAGACACATTCTTATTGAAACGTGTTGGACAGTTGATGAGTATAGAAACAAACAGGAAGTGACATCAGGAGCCGTCCCTACTTTAAACAGTGTTTAATTACACAAACCTGCTCAGTGACCAACACACAGAGAAGAAGCTGATGAATGAAACAATGGTCCAACATGTCTGATCTGATATTTATCTTCAGGTCACAGACTGGACTGAGGTCAGCAGCATGTTGAGAGTCTGTGTTGACATGATGACGATCCACAACAACAGGAGGACACATTCTAAAATTCATATTTCTTTATCCAGGTTGATGAACTGCAGACTGTCAGAGATCAGTTGTTCTTCTCTGGCTTCAGCTCTGAGGTCAAACCCCTCTCATCTGAGAGAACTGGATCTGAGTCTAAACAAAGACCTGCAGGACTCAGGAGTGAAGGAGCTGTGTGGTTTTCTACAGAGTCCAACCTGTGGACTGGAGACTCTGAGGTCAGTTCACTGACTGACTTTTGTAGATCTCATGTCTATAAAACAGCATTTATACACAAGTTATCTAATTTAATCATAATTTAACATAATCCCTCTTCATACATAACATGAATCCATTGTTGTGCAATAGGAGTAGACTTGACGTTGGCTAATTATTAATAATCAGGAAATAGGATTATTAAAATAATAAAAATTATCTATCAAAAATAATTAAATTATTAATTGAAGATGATCAGTAATCAAATAACAATAAAACCACTAATGAGAAAATAGGAATTATCAATTAGAAAGTACAAGCTGTCAATTAACAATGATAAGGTTATCAACCAAGAATAATGAAAATAATTAGTCTAAAACAATAAAATTATCAATTTAAGAATAATACTATCTATATTAATAATTGAGAAAGGGGGGCACCACCCTGGTTACCAGGGACCAACGATGTCAAGCTATAATTATCAGTCTCATAATGATAAATGTCAAATTAATAATGTCAATATTTTAATATTAACGATTACTTAATAAACAGTGAAGGCTTCTAAGTTCGAGCACAGGCGATCATAATCCAGCTGCAATCACATACATATGCACAAATAATCACAGACTACAGATACTTTAATTACAAAAGTATTTATTAAAAAGGGGAAATAAAGTTATAATGTTATTCAATGATTTATCATTTTAACAAGCTCCAATATTTCAAAGGTAAACACAGCAGCAGCACTTATCACAATTCAGAAAATACATGGACAACCTGCGGTCTACCTATGTATGTCTGTCTCTATGTGTGTGTGTGTCTGTGTCAAAGTGTCTCTCTGTGTGTGTGTGTCTATGTGTGTGTGTATGAAATAAAGTTAGTGTTATTTAATGATTCATCATCTTAACAAACTCCCATATTTCAAAGATAACAACAGCAGCTTATCACAATTTAGAACACGCATGTAACCTCTGGTCCATCTATGTGTCTCTGTGTGTGTGTGTGTCTGTCTGTGTCTATCAATGTGTGTGTGTGTGTGTGTGTGTGTGTGTGTGTGTGTGCGAGAGAGAGAAAAAGAAGGGGGGTGGCGATGACGCGTAGTGACATCACATCTAAGATGGAGGCCGATCATGATTCGTGGAATCAAGGCCTAAAAACTCTCAAAATGGCGGATTGACTACAAAACAAGATGGCGGAGCCGTTATGAATTTAGAGCCAGGATGGGAGGAGAGAGAGAGCGGAGGCGTGGCAATAATAGACTCAAAATGGTGGGTTAACTTGCGTTATTCAAGATGGAGTCTATGTTAATGACACCATGTGGCCGGAGCGCACACTGGTGGTCGTCACATGAATTACACAAAGGAAATTTTAGACAAAGAGAATTCTTATCTCTGCTTGGCTTTGGGGGCCGAATGGTTTCCAGATGTGTTCAGCCTCTCTAAGCATAGATTTAACTATGTGACATGACCTGTATTATAAATACAGGTCAGAAGTGTGTATAGGTCGGTTTAGAAGGAGAGAGAGAGAGAGAGAGAGAGAGAGAGAGAGAAAACATGAGAAAAACATGTAAGGAGAGTTCAAAGAAGCTCTTAAAAGTACACGCCTGAGATGAGTTAACTGTGATTCACCCCTCAGCCCTCAAGCGAGCGTTGTGGGCCGAGGTTCTGATCGGTGAAATCACTGCAGACTCACACAGACGTTAACAGTGCGTGGCTGGAGGCTTTCCTCGCGGCCTCAAGCACTAACACAAAACCCGGAAATGAACCGGAAGTAGCGGCTCGTCGTAGCCGGCTAAAACAATGAGACTCAGCGGTCTCGCAACAAATACAATCAAATGTTAAATAATATGCTACGTATCAAAACTAACATCTGCCCAGATAACATAAGCCTCTTACTGTGACCGTGATTTCGTGGGTTGCCTGCGCCTCGGCGCGAATCTCCCGGAAGTCCAGTGAACAATGTCTTGGCCTCTCAGGCGAGCTCCGGGCTCGGCCGCTGGACCGGAAAAGGGAGCGAATTCCTCGTGCTCCTTGACGGAATGAAACTTCGTCTTTCTTCTGTAACAGCGGAGACCGTGCTGCTTTACAGGAACGGAGTGGATTGTCTCATACTCCTCAGCGGGATGAACGTCGCGCTTCTGCAGGGAACGGCTTTGTGGAAGCCGTTTGTGGATCGTTGGAAAAAGGAAAGTCTATAGAAGTGTCGGAGTCCGTCCAGCGGGGCACTTCCTGTTTCGGTCTTTCAAGTTAAGACAGCAAAAAATCCTATCAAGATAAAACTTTGACTGAGATAAAAGAAGAAAATGAAACGACTTCAAATAAAATGATATTAAACAAACGTCTAATCGCCTCCTTAGTTACTGAGTCGTGTGGTTAGACCTCTTGAGGTCAGAAGACAACTTGAGCAGCGTGGAAAAGAGGCAGATTTCTGGGAGCACAGGGGTTTTGTTCTACCTGGGAGGTACCTGCCCCCCTGGAGGAGGGGTCAAGGGTCAGTGTTGCCCTCAGCCAATTAGATGTCAGGGTCCCGACCTTAGTGGGCGGGGATTCGACCTCAGTGGGCGTTTCAGAGTCTCATTTGGGTTTTTGCAGAGCGGCCTGCAACATCTCCCCACCAGGCCCTGCTGGAGGGGGGGCACAGTGGGGGTTCAGGACATGCTTCCCCCACCAAGGCGAGGCTCCAGGCTGTCTAGAGAAGGTGTGAATTAAGACTGAAACTGGTTGAACTGGTTTCAGCTGGGCCTTGTAGGCCTCAAGTATTTACAACCTATTGTTTGATGGTCACTCAGGACCTCACCCCCAACACCATTCATTAATTATCTGTGATATTTTAAATATTCAGCTACTTGTTAAAACACTGACTTTAGTTCTGGATTTCCTAAACTGATCTGCAGGACAGAGACCGGGTCCAAATAATCTGTTTGTACTGAATCAGGACTCGTTTTTAGTTCAACATGTCTGATTTCATATTTATCTTCCATGTTATGAGTCTGTGTGACATGAATATGTGTCTGTTATTTTCACACAGGAACTCAGTTTAATTCAAATTTTTATTCTTTATCCAGGTTGAGCAGCTGCTATCTGTCAGAGATCAGCTGTTCTTCTCTGGCTTCAGCTCTGAGGTCAAACCCCTCTCATCTGAGAGAACTGGATCTGAGTAACAACAGCCTGAAGGACTCAGGAGTGAAGGAGCTGCTTGATCTACAGCAGAGTCCAACCTGTCGACTGGAGACTCTGAGGTCAGTAGATGGGTGGAGTCAGTCCACGCTGCTTTCATCAGTATTTTACTAAACTCAGTCAGTATCACAGATCCAGGGTCTGTGCTACCAAGCAGGATTTGTGGTTATCAGGTTAACTTCAGGTTTAGTTTTTTCAGTCCTACGAAGCTCGTCCACTTCTTAACCAGGTAAATCACCATGGTAACTTCTGATGAACGGCTAACCTGCTCCAGGTTAAGTTGGAGATCAACCCGTATCAAAGCTCCGCCCACTGACCACAGTGACTCTACACTGTTGTGTGGTGCACACTCTCCTTAAAGGGACGGATAAGGGAAGTTTAAATCAACGTCTGGTTGGTTCAGTTGATCTCTAACTCACCCAGAACATCTCAATGTCTCCAGACTCATCCTGTCCCCAAAACACCAGAGGACCTCAGTCAGCTTCCTGGAGACAGGTCCATGTGTGTGTCCTCAGAGACAGTGAGACAGTGTGTGTCCTCAGAGACAGTGTGTGTCCTCAGAGACAGTGTGTGTCCTCAGAGACAGTGAGACAGTGAGTGTCCTCAGAGACAGTGAGACAGTGCGTATCCTCAGAGTCTGTGAGACAGTGTGTCCTCAGAGACAGTGTGTGTCCTCAAAGACATGGAGACAGTGTGTGTCCTCAGAGACAGGGAGACAGTGTGTGTCCTCACAGTCGGTGAGACAGTGTGTGTCCTCAGAGACAGTGAGACAGTGTGTGTCCTCAGAGACAGTGAGACAGTGTGTGTCCTCAGAGTCAATGAGACAGTTTGTGTCCTCAGAGACAGTAAGACAGTGTGTGTCTTCAGAGAGTGTGACAGTGTGTGACCTCAGAGACAGTGTGTGTCCTCAGAGACAGTGAGACAGTGTGTGTCCTCAGAGACAGTGAGACAGTGTGTGTCCTCAGAGACAGTGTGTGTCCTCAGCCTGACTGTGTCTGTCAGGTTCAGTTGAGCTGATCTCAGAAAGATCTCCTGGACATGTTGAAGTGTCTTCGTAGACCTCAGTGTTTCCTCAGTGAAGCCGTTAGAGGACAATGAGGACAGACGTCAGGATTGGACAGAGACACAGAGAGACAACTGTCGGCCAATCAGACGAGCCACAAGCTGCTTGGGATCATGTGATTGAGTTGACGTGAAGACGACAGTTGTTGTTTTCATGTGAACAGGAAGTGAAGCTGGACCACAGCTGACAGCCTCACACGAGGGACAGAGACGTCTTCATCTGATCTGAGACAGTTTGTCCTCTCACTTCATCAGTGAAGAACTGATCAGGTGGATCTTTGTCACAGCTCTGAGATCAGTGGGACTGAAGCCTCTCCTCATCACCATGGTAACCAGGAGCTCTTTCTACAGAGCAGAACCTCTGCTGAGGTCCATCTGTCTCATCTGGTCCCAGTTTGTCAGAAGCAGATGTTCATCAACACACAGTGAAACATGTCTTCACCTGTAACAGCAGTAAATCCACCTCTCAGGTGTCCACTCTGCACTTTGACATGCAGAGGACACACACTGAGCTCTTAGCGTGTTCATTCCAACACGTGAACATGAAGCAGAGAGGAAGCTGCTCCACCTCTGAACAGGACTGAAGTCCCTGCTGCTCTTTCTACTGGATGAGCTGCATCACTGACTCACAGCTGATGAAGTGAGTCTCTGAGACACTGATGTCTTCTTCTCTCAACAGATGGAAGTGATCTTAGTGGATCTGAGTGTGAAGAGGACAGTGTGTGTGGACGGAGGCTGAGCTGTGTCCTGAGGATCCAGAGGCTGAAGCAGCAGCAGCTTGTGTGTAGTCTCCAATCTACACAACCCCTAATCTGCATGTGTTTGTGAGATGAAGCCGGAGCACCTGGAGAAAACACGTGGAGAACATGCAGACTCCACACAGGAAGACCCATCTGAACCGGATTCAAACCAGCAACCTTCCTGCCCCGATTGTGTTTATTCACATGAAGAATGTGTTTATTGAAATGACACAACACAAGCAGAATATATAAACCCTCTATAAAGAGTCACATACAGTGTGTTTAAGTTTGTCTTTATTATTGTCCACCTTTGTCCCTCAGTGTGTCTCCATGTGTGTAGAACCACATTCTGTGTAGATGTTTGTTTATGATCTTAAAGTTCCTGGATTCACGTCACAAATTGATTTAGTTCAACACAAAGTTCAACACATTGAAATCACTTTGAGTTTAAAATCAGAGTTTTGTCTTTGACACAAAAGATCAAAACTCTGGACTTAAAAATGGGACGTTTTCATTTCTGCATCAGGTGCAGAGCGGTGGTGGCTGTTCTACTTTTGACCCACAGGTGGCGCTGCAGTATAACAGCAGCACATCCCAGTCAAAGCCTTTATATTCAGTCTATGAGTCAAACACATGGATCATTTCCTCTGTGACAAACCAGATGTAACGAGAAGAAAAACATCTCAGAGAGAAAAGTTCTGTTTCTACTTGTCTCTGCTTTAATGCTCAATAAACATCCTTCCACCGACTTCACTGGAATCATGACTCAGCGTTTCTTTCCTCTTCAAACTAACAGGTGGAAACATCTCGTCCTTGGTGCAGGTAAAAGAACAAAATCACCAGTTTGACAGAATGGAAACAAGCAGAAGAAAAGTGAATGAGACATTTACAGTATGAAGAAGAGTCGATGAAGAGGTCGGTAACAGCAGCGTGAAGTCCGCTGCGAGGAAGAACAACGCGTTGTCAGCGGCGTTTCTACATTAGGGGCAGGTGGGGCACAGCCCCACCAGATGGCGCTGTTCTGCAGAAAGCTAAATACTGCATATCTGAACTTTGTGGCAAAAATATATTTTATTTTATTTTATATGTAAAGTAGCGTGAATGTGTGTGTGAATAAACTTGACTCACAAGCATCATAGTCTTGTTTTGGAGTCATTTGATTCGTGTGTGTTTCTGTCTGTGTGCTCGCTGTGTCAAACGCTTCCCTTTCGCCGTACTTCTCTGCTGTGGACACACAGGGGAAGCGTCAGACCAGTGCCATGGGAGCACCAATCAGCATGAAGCTTCAGACCAGTGCCATGGGAGCACCAATCAGCATGAAGCGTGCAGACCAGTGCCATGGGAGCACCAATCAGCGTGAAGCGTGCAGACCAGTGCCATGGGAGCACCAATCAGCGTGAAGCACACAGGCCACTGTTAACATGGGAGAGTGGGGATTATCCAGATGGGCCCCACGACGTTTCCCAGCAGCTACGCGACTCCAGCGTCAGCCGGAAACAGGCTGACGCTCCGGTCCGACGTCACCTGAGCTAACAGGCTAACAGGCTAACAGGCTAGCAGGCTAGCCGCTACCTCCTCAGTGGACACCACCCGGGTCTGTGGAGAGGTTCACTCACATCAGATGAATAATACGTTTTGAAGTTCTGCTTGTTCTCCTGGCAGAGAGGCTGAAGACGTGTGAGCTCCAGTTTCTGAGGTTTGTCAAGTTTAGTCTTGCATTTATCTGTAAGTAGTGATCTGCAGCTACCTGTACCTGGTTGTTAGCTCAGCTCGACTAGCCCGCAGGCTAGCAGCAGTAATAGCGATGCTAACGGGACCGTAGCCTACGGAGTTATTGACCCGACATGAAGCCACATGATCCGTCCACCCAGCAGAGAGAAGCGTTAGTTTATGAGGATGAGTGTGGAGAATAAGCCCCCCCCACGTAAGATATCTAATTGAATGTAAAGTTATTTCACTCGTCAACCCATTTGACTTGACTACGTTACACAGATTATTTTTCTGCAGAAACAGATTTACTGTGATCAACTGAAACGTGAGTATTTATAGTAGTACTATATTCAGTTTTTTACATAGTTAATCTTACCCACCACATATTTCCTAAACTGAAATGATTATAATCTGATGAACTTTGAAGTAATAAACTTTTATGTTTACCTTGTAAAAGTGGTAACATGGCACATGCATGACTTTCTATATCTGTGTATTTGTGTTGAATGTTCCTCTAGGATGTCAAACATGAGACAACTGGAGTCATCACTTCAACACTGACTCCAGGTACAGACATGTTTTCTAATAACTTACAAACAATCAAAGTAAAGTATTGCACATAATACATAATGTATTAAATAATATATGCAATACTA
>NC_083645.1:28489932-28502432 GCF_963576545.1 Limanda limanda | reverse complement strand
CAGATTCAGATAAACGTGATTTCTTCTTTCCTTAACGTGTTGAGACAAGTGGTTTTTCTTAGGGGAGATTTAATTAGTAAAGTTCTCTATTTTGAATTAATTACTATTGATGGCAAAACTTTGTGATCGCACAGAGACACAAGAAATGTCAATGTTTTTTCCTGGTGTTTAAAAACAGGGTTCATACGGTCATGGAAAACCTGGAAAAGTCATGGAATTGTAAAATGTGTTTTTCCAGGCCTGGAAAAACAAAAAATCCCAAAAATTTTGGAAAAGTCATGGAAATTTGTTATATTCATATTTTGATGTCGTTTATTTACGCTGAGTTTCAAATAATTAATATGCTTTTAAAGAAATACGCTCAAAAAAAAAGCAGGCATACGCTCTCATAGGCTCCTAACTGAGTTAGTATGAGAGCGTATGCGTAAGGTTTACTGTGTGCCTTGGAATTCTCTTTGTTAGTTTAAATACTAATTTTGTCACTTTCACGTATTCACCGAGATTTCACAAAATGCTTGGACATGGTAATTTGGTTTAAAGTTGTTGAAAAGTCATGGAAATCCATTGGTCAAAATGTGTATGAACCCTGAAAAGTTCCAGAAGAGAAGCCGGACAGAAGGAGTTTGAACTCTCTCTGTCCCGGTCGGGGGCGGAGCTCTCCACGAGCACATTTTGAAAAGCTTGGTTGGTCTCGACTCTTCTCTGGACTGAGTCCGAGCTGAAAGAGGATCTGAGAGCCGCTCACATTCCAGCTCCTGTTTTCTGCCCCTGGGGCTATTTCCTGATCTGGCCTCTAGACTCTTGTGTCTGCTCGACTCGCAGAGTAAAAATAATCCTGCTTACACATCAGTGCTGTTTGTGTCAGTTTGTTTTTAATGCTGCATTCACACTTCAGGCCTTCAAACTAAAGGTCACTGTCGTCACGGTGATTCTAACCCCAGCTGTGCATCGTTAGCTCTGTACACTACTGATTATACTCAATGATAAATTCAGTCTCATATTCCTGGTGTTTCTGTGACTCCTATCTGCCACCACATGAATCATTTGTTGTCTGATGAACAGCTGGCCGTGTCAGGCCGCTGTTTGCAGTCGCACAGGTTGTTGAGAGGCGGAGCTACGATGTTGACAGGAAGGACTCGTCTGTGGAGTCACATTGAAACCGATTCTAATATGAACGTATCTGAAGAGTCAGTTTTATACTGTTTGAACCTTGTCTCTTCTTCCTCTGCTCCTCCTGCAGGAGCTCACGGACCTGTCCAGAGATCCTCCGGCTCAGTGCTCGGCCGGACCCGTCGGTGAAGACAGTGAGACCCACTTCCTGTTTACACAGACTGACACGTGTCACATGACACAGGAACAGGCTTCATTAACCCTCTTTGTTTTTTCTGCAGTGTTTCATTGGCAAGCTACTATAATGGGGCCTGTAAGTATCACTCACTTTTTATAAAGTCATAAATCTCAGCTATCTTCAGTTAACGTTCATTTTCAACTAGTTCGTAACAATGAGTCTCTGAAGAGTTGCATTAACAGCGAGCACGCTACGTTAGCATAAACGACAGCTAGCATGACACTGTGAATTTGTTGCTGTGATGACGATCACGCCACAGCTCATAATCACGTTATCATACTTTTAATCAGTCAAGGTTTTTACACTAATTAATCATTTCATCCAGACTCTGGAGGAAACGTTGTTCAGTGAATCTCGTTGTCATTAGTGCAGCAGCCGTTGTGTTGATGTGATGTTGTGTGTGTGTGTGTGTGTGTGTGTGTGTGTGTGTGTGTGTGTGTGTGTGTGTGTGTGTGTGTGTGTGTGTGTGTGTGTGTGTGTGTGTGTGTGTGTGTGTGTGTGTGTGTGTGTGTGTGTGTGTGTGTGTGTGTGTGTGTGTGTGTGTGTGTGTGTGTGTGTGTGTGTGTGTGTGTGTGTTTCCCTGCTGCAGACTGACAGTCCGTACCAGGGGGGAGTATTTTTCCTCACTATTCATTTCCCTACAGATTATCCCTTCAAACCACCCAAGGTCAGTGAACTCCTCTTCCTCTTCCTCTTCCTCTTCCTCTTCCTCCTCTTCTCTTGTCATCAGTTCAGTGTCGCTCCCTCGTTCAGATCCTCGGGCGTTCTCTGAACTTTAAAAACTTGTGTGTCTGCTCGCACCCCCGGGCCTCTGGACAGAAAACCAACGTGCACAGGACATCGGTCTGAATGTTTCCATTGACCAGTGTTTGAGAAGTGCACGATAAGCTCCTCCCTGCACAATAAGCTCCTCCCTGCACAATCCACAAGATTCTCTCTCTCTGTCATTGTAGAGAATGTGATTAATATTAATTATTCATTAATGATGTGTATGATGCTTATTTCCCCGACCAGTACCCATCCGCTAATATCCAGAAATGTTCATTTTTACGACCCTGCGTCTGTGTGTGTGTGTTTGTGTGTTTCGTCCAATCACAACCCGGTGTAATCTGAACCAACACAGAAGTGACCAGTAGCTTCAGTGCCGTGAATGTGGAGGTCAGAGAGAATCGTCTGTTTTACTTTACAAACCTTCACTTGACCCTCGAGCAGCGTGAGTGCTGCGAACATATTGTGTATTTACTGTTTTATGAAGGTTTGTTGTGAATGTGCAGGTGTGAGTCTGTGGTGCAGGGAGCTCCTCTAGTGCACAGAAACACTGAAGCTCTTCAAACATCTCATTTAAAGGGACTCTCACCTTTGTTGCATTTTTACACTTTTTGTGGATAAGGTTAAATTGGTATTAATAAGGTAATGACACTCTAAAATGCAAGACAGACCCACCAGGAGTAAAAACAAACAATTATTTCACTCTCATAATATTTAGTGAAAACTTCAATTAATAAAATTCTTCGGACCGAAGGACCTTAATGGCCGACAGACCTGTCTGTTTGCTGCATGGACATGCAGGTTTTCCGTCTGCTTCTTGTGGCGCATTCGGGCCCGCGTCATCAAGGCATGTCCTCAACTAGAGGGTTTGTTTTGATTCCACGGCAGACATATAACTTATATAACGTATATAACTTACCGGTGCTTCTGAATCCGAATCCATTGCTTTGGTAAACAAAAACTCACGTGCGTGCGCGGAGGCAGTAGGTTGTAAGTCTGCTTGTAAATAAAGTTTCTTCAAAAAAATAAAAACACCGGGATGGTTGTAAGTCTGCTTGTGTAAATAAAGTTTCTTAAATAAAACACGGCGGATGGGAACGAGGGGGTGGGGCATTGGAGGAAGGCGGGATGATTTGAATGTGCTGTAATTCTCAAATGCAACAAAGGTAAGAGTCCCTTTAACTCCCTGTTGTGATGTGTTGACGGAAGCTGCTCAGGTGCCTCACCGTGTTCCTCCTGTTCCTCCGGCAGGTCGCCTTCACAACCAGAATCTATCACCCCAACATCAACAGTAACGGCAGCATCTGCTTGGATATATTGAGATCCCAGTGGTCTCCAGCACTAACAATCTCTAAAGGTAAGAAACATCTGCTCCAACAGGAACATGAGTCAGTTCAGATTCAAATCTGTCACTTTGGAAACTTCTGTTACCAATACACATGGTAAACTTCTGTGCCTCAGAGTGGCGACACCTAGTGGCCAGAGGTGCACACGTCCAATCTAACGCCATAAGAGGAAATCTGGAACAAACTGAATTCAGAGGTCAAAGGTCACAGTGACCTCATGTGACCTGGTGGTGATTCTATTGAACTTCATCAGGAACTTATGTTTTTTTATCTGCGTTTGTTTTTCAGGATCACACACGTGAGCTAAAACAAGTTTCATTGCTTCTCAGAGAATAATTCATAGATAGAATAAGTGAGAGTTTGATTTGATGAGCGACAGATTGTTGAGTTTACAAAAGTGAAAGTTGTTGAGTTTATAAAAGTGAAAGTTGTTGAGTTTCAGTGTCTGTTGGACAGTAACTGATGTTTTTCTCTCCACAGTCCTTTTGTCCATTTGTTCTCTGCTATGCGACCCGAACCCTGACGACCCGCTAGTGCCAGAGATCGCCCGCATCTACAAGACCGACCCTGTCAGGTGAGCTGGATCACATCCCGACTCCACGTAGGTCATGTGACACGCGTCCCGCTTCGTCTGCACACAGTGATTTACTAAGGTTATTGTGATGTCATCGTGGCGGATAATCAGGCTTCATTTAACAGCGATTTCGGCGATTGGTCTTGAAGTTAATCCCCGTTGCTATGGTTACGCCTGGTGGAGTTTTCCAGCCTCTGAATCAGAGACTTGTGTAAACTGCTCTCGTTTTAGTCTGAAAACTCTTCTGTAAAGGACGAAGCAGACGTTCTCTTCCTGATTGGTTCTTATCAGTCACATGACTCGACTATCACAAAGCGTCGCTAACACTTCCTGTCAGTATCAGTTCCACCTAGTGGTCGCTCCACCACATGACCAGTGGACTTGAACGGTCATGTGATGTGTTGTCTCACTCGTTGACCTCAGGTATAACAGACTAGCCAGGGAGTGGACAGAGAAGTACGCCATGCTGTGAGGGTAAGACTCACCTGAGCTGCTGCTCGCTGTTTGACCTGCATGCAGCGCCACCCGGCCGCTAGCGCCACCCGGCCGCTAGCGCCACCGGGCCGCTAGCGCCACCCGGCCGCTAGCGCCGCCCGGCCGGGAAGCTCGAGTCTCACTAACCATCTGGGAATCACGTGTCGTGAAAGGCTGCGAGGATTCGAACCACAGACTGTGAATAACGATGTCCACACGTCTCCACTAAAATACCTCGGATACAAACGCTGCCATCTTGTGGCTGAGACGAGTCAGAGTCTGAACAGTGGTGACAAGTTCCTGCTGATACTCAACCAATCATGAGTCAGCTTTCAGCTCTCAATCATGACATCATCCAATAACTAATATATCCAAACTTAAGCCAAATCATCTCATTCGCCCCCTGGTGGCTGGCTGCAGTATAGGTCATAAACCTCCTCCTCCATGTTAGCAGATAGGACATGGACCAAACTAATCAAACAAGTCATTAAATGTTTGTTCAAGTGTTTCTGAGCCGTTTGGTTTCATTTAGTTATTTGATGAAATGATGGGCCGACTCCGAATGACGTCATCACCACTAGAGGCAGCGTTCATAGCTGAGATCTTTGAGTTTAATCCGTCTCTATTTATCGATTAATGTCAGAACACGTGGAGCCGCCCACATACTTATGGCCTGGACTGTAAAGTGTTTACTGTGTGTGTGTGTGTGTGCGTGTGCATGACGTTGTGTCTGCGTCGACCTCACCGGGTCCTGAACTGTGTTTCTATTGGTGCAGGTACAACAAGACAGCTCAGGACTGGACGAATAAATACGCCATGTGATCCTCCTGTCACTCACTGCTGGAATAAACTGTTGGATTTTCTCACGTGGCCACGCCCCCTCCATCAGACAGCCACCGCCATTTTGTTTGTGTTATTTTTCCCCGTCCTCGAGCTTAATGGTTAAAATCCTCGGTTTGACGTTTGTCTGCTTGGTGACGGCCGAGGACGCCGAGCTGTGAATGTGCCAATCAGAGAGTGGACTCACTGTAAACCACTGAAGATCAACTGCTACACACCGTAGAGCCGGAGAAGAATAATAATAATATAATATAATAACTTAATGCATGTCAGTGATTGGTTCATGTGCTGCTGAGAACAGTCCACTTTAAAACAAAAAAAAAGATTTGACAGAGTTGAGTTTGTTCTGTTATTTGGTTTTAGTGACGAGCCGTTAGCTCCGCCTCCTCCTCACTGTTCCTTTTTGCACTGAAGATGAAACTCGACGGCTGATTGGTCAACGAATCGCTCTGTGATGAGTTTTTTTCTCAATAAAGTTGAAGTTGTTTATGTTGCACTGTTTTTATTTTCTTGTGTGAAGTTTGTCAGATGTTGATTCATTTTCAGGCTGAAACCTGGAAATTTACTTTTTATTTCTTGTTATTAAAAATCAAGTTAATGGTTAAACTGTAAAATATTAAACCTTTGTTCTATTTCTTTGATAACGACATTGACAATGTTGTGCAATATATGATTTATGACATTTCTTTACTATTATTATTTGCATCAATATTGGTCCATATTGTTCCAACAACCAATCACTAATAATAACTAAATTGTTTATAAAATGTCAGAAAAGAATTGAATATATAAATATATGTAAAACAAGAACCGACAAACAGTGACAGTTGCGTTGATTTAATTTAAAATCATTGAATCATAAACTGACAACCGTCAATTGTATAAAAAACAAGTTTTATTAAAAAAACAGACAACCAATGAAAAGCTCACGTTGAAGTGTGCAGAGCTCAGACAAGATCTGTTGAACTACCTTTCCCACAATGCATTGGAAGATGGTTCTCTTTGGTTCGAGCAAAAACAAAAGTCCCTTAAGTTCATGTTTACGTTTCAGTGACGAGACAAAAGAAAATGGTTTCAGATGTTTTCATTATAAATGTGAAATTAAATCAACTGTAGCTGTTACAATGAACAGCGCCCCCTGCAGCCACATGTGGTGATTACCTCTGTTCTGAGTGTCGAGGAGGTTTCATGCAAATGTCTCAATGTGACGAGTCGAGCTCACGTTTAAAGTTTCCTGCTGAATCTGTGAGATAAACTCTGGTTGTTAATAACTTCAGAGTGTTTCTAACTGATCTCAGTTCATCTTCACTCTTCAGCTGCAGCTGCTTGAGACTGTGACTCTCAGTCAGTTCATCTCTCAGGAGGTGGAACCCACTCACCGGGGGGGGGGGGGCAGACGCTCAGGGAGAGACACAGTTGATTTAACACATTATAAAAAGATCTGAACTTTACAATCATGTGAGTCTGAAGCACCAATCTCTCTGCAGACCAGTGGCAGCTGGTTAATACGGGCGCTGGGCTCCGCCCCCTGCGACGTCCTGAGACAAGAAGCCTGAATAAAAATGTTTAAAATAATTATGGTAATTTTTTGCTAGTACAACGCTCCCGGTCGACCGTCAGCACCGGTGATTATCCAATATAAATTGTTTTAAAACTATTTGGTAAATTTCTGTCTAATTACATTTACTTCCTGTTGCCAGAGAAGAGGATGTGGGTCCTGATACTTTACCATGTGACCTGAGGCTGCTCTTTGATTGGTTGTTGCCTCTCTCTCTCTTTCTTTCAAAAACAACCCAACAAGACACAAAGAGGAAGAAGGATCTTGGTCCAACCTGATTTACAGATTCAGCAGCAAGTGATGAAGACGAGTTTTAAAACCCCGGAGCTTCTCCTGCTCTTGTTCTGAGGAACAGAGGTGATCACTGGAGTTGGGGTTTCGTCTCATTGCTTCACCTGTGTCGGCACGGAGGTACAGTGGACGTCCACGTGGGTGCGAGACCTAAAATACATTTTATCACCAGCCGCCACTGGTGCAGACGTCTGGACAGAAATGGTCCCGTCAGCAGAGCAGGAATCAGAAAGAGAATTCAAAGTCTCCTGGACGGTTTTGGTGAGTTCCTCTAAACCGACCGAGGCGCAGGAAGAATATTCAAGAATCAGCCGTGGACGTTTCATCAGTTTCACACATTTCATTTAAAACCTCGGTGAGAAACCTTCAATCCTTGAGACGTCGTGAATGATGATGATGATTGTGCTTCTTCTGATGAAGCAGCTGGAGACGGACCAATCACGTCCTTACGCTGTGGAAAGCTCCACCCCGCTGTCACAGACGCCGCTGTCAATCCGAACGTCGGCCTTCACCCGGGACTCGACTGTGGAAAGAAACCACAGGATGACTCGTCGTCATGGTGATGGAAACAAACCGGCCAGATAACGATCATGTGATCAGCTCACCGCTCGTCGACGTTTCCTCAGAGTGACGCAGCGCCCCCTCCAGGATGCTCAGCGCTCTGCACTCTCCCACTGACCTCAGACCAGCCAACAGGTCACTGACCGTCCCCCCGGAAACCTGCAAACAGCCCAAGGTCAAGGTGTGATAGAGGTCAGAGGTCACACGAGAGAGAAGCCTGTGTGTGTGTGTGTGTGTGCGACCTCGTAGCTGTCCAGCAGAGTCTTTGCGGGGGAGGGGCTAAGTCTGAACGCCGTGTTCAGGATCCCAAGGCCGAGACTGTGAGCCAGCTTCTCCCAGCATCCTTCACTCTCCAGGGCACAACACACTTCCTGCTTCACCCCCACATCCAGGCTCGCCAGGTCACCTGCACACACACGCACACACAGAGTTAGGGAGCGTTGTGATTGGTAGATGCAAAACAGATTCAGCCAATCCCCACACTGGACTCAGTTTAAATGTGTGTGTAGCGCCACCTTGTGGTCGGCTCACGGCTCCGTGAGGAGTTTTGGCTTCGTACTCTTTTCCGTTGAGAAGCTCGATGACCTGGAGACGAATCAAAGTCAAACGTTCAACGCTCCTGTAACCACACCCACCAGTGATGTCACAGACTACACCTGTCCGTCACTTACACTCGATGAATAAAAAATAAGGACATTAACTTATTTACTTTAAAATAATTTCATTGATTGCTGCCCTCTGGTGGACAAACTGCAAACTACACATCCTGTAAGTTTCTGTACAAACACATTCATTTAAAATCAGGTCTCGTTGCTCCAACAAAACATTAATAAATGATATTAAAACATTTATATGAATAAAGTCAAAATCAGGCTCCATCAGCGTGTGTGTACCTGGCTGGTGGCGGCCATGTTGAACGGAGTGGTTCCTGGGATGTAGCCTTCGTCTGCGTCGTCATGGCAACACTCGTCGTCTCTGAAGAACAGCGGCTCAAAGTTCTCCTTATGAGGGTCGGCCCCTGACAACACAGGAGGCAGGAGCCAATCACAGCTCAGCTCAGGGACTGTATATACACACGACTGTTCTATCGAGGCCCCACCCACACATGCACTCAACCAATCCTGAGTCAGTCTCATCTGTCAATCACGACGTCTCCGCCTGTTTTTATATCATGAAATAACGAATGAAATCCAAACTGATCAGAAACTTGAACAAACATCAGAGACGAGAACGAGCTGAAACCACAGAAACATCTTTGTCTACTTTGATTTCTTGAGTTTGGTTCATGTCCCGTCTGCTCACATGGAGGAGGAGCTTTATGAGTTCTACTGCAGCCGGACACCAGGGGGCGATCAAGGTTGATTTGGTTTCAGTTTTGGGATCTGTCATGTCGTCCATCTTTATAAACATGGTGAACAGACGCTTGTTGTTGTGTTTCCTACCTGCCGCCACCAGGAGCGCTGTGAGCTTGACGGAGCCCCTCCCTGCTGCCGTGTGGAGGGGGGTGGAGCCGTTAAAGGTGCAGCAGTCGACCTCTGCGTTTCCCTGGCGACAGAGATCAGAGGCTGTGATTCGTGTTGAGTGGTGTCAATCACTCGTGAGCTTTGCTGTGATTGGATACCGTGGGTTACCTCCAGCAGCAGGCAGCCGGCCAGCGACACGTTGTCGCTCTCCGTGGCGAGGTGGAGGGCGGTCCTTCCACAGCTGCGCTCCGGAGCCTCCACGTCGGCCCCGCCCTCCAGGAGCTCCCTGAGGGAAGACAGCTGATTGGCCAGAACAGCCAGGTGGATCGGGCACAGACCTGGTTGCCATGGAGACAATACACACATCAGTCCAGTTGTGTGTGTTGTACTGCTGTGTTGTTGATTGTCTGTGTTGTGTACCTGCTGTGTAGTTGTGTGTCTGTGTTGTGTACCTGCCAGTGTTAATTTTGGCAGCTATTTTTGATTTAGTCTTAGTCTTTAGACGAAAATGCATATTAGTTTTAGTCTAGTTTTAGTCGACGAAAACAAATTACATTTTAGTCCAGTTTTAGTCACATTTAATAGACACATTAAACTCCTTATCTTCCCTTCTCAGGTCCAGGCCCCCCCCCCCTGTGTTGTGTCTACAGCTGCATACTAGTCTAGCTTGCAGTACTTAGGTTGTCCATTAGATGTCCCTCCTATAGGTCTATAGCAGGGGTCGGCAACCTTTACTATCAAAAGAGCCATTTTGCCCCCTCTTCCCCCAAATAAAATTTGTCTTGAGCCGCAAAACATATTTGATAACAAAGCTAATAAAGTTTTATATAAAGTTAAACTATACTAAACTGTAGATTATTGCATTTATGAAATTATAGAACAACAATAAAGAAAACTGTTGACATTTTATTTATTTTTACCTGTTACCAAATGCTTATGAAGAGGAGAAGAAAATACACAGGCAAGTGTCGGCCTACTTTGAAATAAATTAAACGCAGAACTATGTAGGGTTTTTTGAGTCATCCCCATATTTGTGGGAAATGTATGAAATAAGAAGTACCCTATTTTGAAATAAATAAAAACACAGGGTTTCCCCCAGAAAACTTGCTAAGCCTGGTGGAAGGGCTGCTAGAAGGCACCCGCGGGAGGGGGGGGGGTGTTGAGTCGGATTTGGAGCTGGACACCATTGTTTCTTATACTCTAAACATGTTGCACTTTGTTTAATATGCACACCTAACTTTTTTATTTTGATAAGGGGTTAAATAGATACTTTGATATCTTTTTGAGTTGCACTGCTTACTCAACTTATAAGCCCTCTTTTTTTTATTTGTTTTTATCACGTTGGAGTTGCTAGTTTAAACCGACAGTTTTGCACTTTAATATTTGAGCCTTTGTTTACATTTTGTTTTGTGCTGCATTATATGGTGACATACAGTTTGTTGTTATCAAAATAAAATTAACTGAATTGAAATGGTCAATTTGATTTTTTTGGATGAAAATTAATCGTTTAGATTAATCGACTAATCGATAAAATAGTCGTCAGATTAATCGATAGAAAAATAGTCGTTAGTGGCAGCCCTACTTAATATTAAAAAAAATTAAAGTTTGCTGTGAACATATCAGTCAGGCCTCTTATTTCAGAAACAATGAACCATAACAGTTTGGTTACCAATAAAAGGTAAGCCTACTACTTCTTTGCTTTAAGCCAGCTACTCAAACAGACAAGCAACAAGATAACAAACACACAAAATACACAGGCAAGTGTCGGCCTACTTTGAAATAAATTAAACACAGAACTTTGTAGGGCTATTTGAGTCCTCCTCATATTTGTGGAAAATGTATGAAATAAGAAGTTCCCTATTTTTAAATAAATAAAAACATATAGCTGCAGCCTAATAGTGTAACGGACTGGGTTTATGTTTATGTTTGGTTTTGACGTATGTTCAGTAAAACACTGTGTTGAAGGAGCGTTCTGATGTCCGACGGTCAGTGAAGGGGTCTGGGTGGGACATGTGACTGTTTGGACCAATAGGATGGTTGTTTGGGGATCGGGGCTCAATAAGGAAGTGAAGTGTTGTTGATGTGCGCGAGTGACGGATTTTTTTTTCAGCGCCAGAAGCTGCGGCGCTGATCTCAGAGCAGCTGAGACCAGAGGAACTCTGTGTTTTCACTGTTTCCATAGTTAAGAAGCAGCCGGGGAGTCAGTGACCGGCTGCTTCACATGAACGAGCTCTGATCTCACTGTCCCCGAGCGAGTGCGCGGGGCGGGGGGCGGAGCCTCTGGACCGGTGCGCTGTCTGGGAGCACACACACACACACACACACACACACACAGACGCCGCTCCAGATACTTCATGACGGCCTGATACGATTATGTTTGAAAAAAATTGTTGTGACACAATCTTAGTCAACCACCAACATTTTCGTCTTGTCAACGAAAGTTGAAATAGATTTAGTCATAGTTTTTATTTTCAAAGATCCGTTTTCGTCTTGTCTAAAGGCTCCATTATGCTTCTACGTATCCGTTTCTCGGAGAGGGCTCCACGGGGGGCGAAGAGTCTTTTTGATTTTTACATCTCCGACGACTGTACGTTGAAAACAATTCACCGCCAAACCCATAGGTGGCGCAACGGAAGACGAGCTCAGAGAAGCCTACCCCATTAGGGAAGAAGAAGTCCACGTGTCTCTGTTGACATGTTAGCTCCTCCCACACACTGAACCATGGCAACTAACAGAACTAAATAAAGTGACACCCAGCGGGTCAAGATGCTGATGTTATCGTTTCTTAGCGCAGCGGTTCCCCGGTCTTGTTTCCGAACTGTGTTGCTGATTCCACAGCTTGAATCTGCTTGAGGCTACATGTAGCTAGAAGCTAACCGGAGCTAGCTCCCCCCAGCTTCCACACACAGTCAGCAGGGACTCCCGACACTAACTACTATCCAGTGTTTGCTTCTAACCTGGCGGTATTATAGAAACGGTGTCATGATAGAAGTGGAATTAAAGTCGTGACGGCAGGTTTTTGCACTGTTACCACCGCAGTTAGCATGGTGGCTAGCCCGCTAGCCTAGCCCGCTAGCGCCGTTTTGAAAGCTCGTTATAACCGTATGTGACCGTGCACACATGCCCTCAGTGCTCTAACGAGCCACCGTCAGCCGGACAACTCCGCTGGCTTAACACACACGTCACATTAATCGTAGAATCATAGTTGTGTTTGGGTTTGTTCAGACACAGGGAAGAAGGCAGGAAGTGTGAGGTCCGGAAATGACGTCGTAGGGAA
>NC_083645.1:28472432-28484932 GCF_963576545.1 Limanda limanda | reverse complement strand
TTGTGAATTGTGTGTGTGTGTGTGTGTGCGTGTGCGTGTGCGTGTGCGTGTGTGTGTGTGTGTGCGTGCGTCTGTGTGTGTGTTTGTGCGTGTGTGTGTGTGTGTGCAGACCTGATGCTGGAGTCTTTGGGCTGCAGGTCCGTGATGCAGATTCCTTTGTCACACTGTTTTCCCACCAGACTGTGGGCGTGGAGCTGAGGGACGGTGGGCAGCGCCGTCACAAGCTGGACCACAACCCGGGCCGGACCCTGGTAGTTACCGATCTGTCCGACACACACACCGACACACACACAAACACAAACACACAAAACACACAGAGTTCTGGGTTCAAACCAACTCCACAAGGACCTGGAACGACCAAGTCTTGTGTCCAAACCGGATCCATCTCAGCTCTGAAGACCAAGGCTCAGGTTTCTTTCTTCTTCACACTGAAGAAACGTCATGTTTCCTTTAATAAGAACTAATAAAGACACACTGAAAAGAAAAGCGTTGAGGCAGGAAGAGTGAATGTAAACAAAGTGTTCCATCACTTCCTGTACGAACATGATCAACGTTTCAGAGTTTATTAAATCTAACAAACATTAAAGCTTCTCTGAAAGTTAAGAACCAAACTGTCTCATCTCTTCAAGCTTCAGTTGATAGATTATGATCAGATCTGTTTAATGTGCTGATTTGCATAAAGGAAATCAAATTTAAAAAAAACTGTGTTCCTGTTTCCACTGGGCGTGTGTGTGTGTGTGTGTGTGTGTGTGTGTGTGTGTGTATATCACTGCAGGTATTTGCCTGCAGAGACGTTGCAACTGCTGTGTAATAAACGAGCCCACTTCCTCTTCCCGGGTCTGTCGGCCAATCACAGCCGCCCGGCAGAGAAGCTGCAGAGTTCCTGGAAACACAGCGGCTGGTGTTTGACGGTTTCCTGGCTCAGAGACGCTCTTGATAAATACCTGAAGTGTGTTGGTTTCTGTCAGTGTGTGATCGGGGGGGACTGATTCAGTGAGGATGGATCTGACTGATGGAACCACACGAGTTATTCAGATGAACTTGGGTCAGAGAAGAACTCAGTTTGCATCGATTCCTCAGAGAATAATTCATGAATCATTAAGACCTTTTCATTCCTTCATGAGTTTGTTCCATGTTTCATTTGATCTGTTAGTTCTGGTTTCACTTTGTAATTTAGGGACTAAAGAATTTAGTCTGACAAACGTACATCCTGTTGTCATCACCTACGTGGGCGGAGTCTACCTATACTGGACTCTGATTGGTTTCTAGACGGCGTCTGACATGGGCGTGTTGTCAGTTAGGGGGGGGGGGGGTAGTAGTTTTTCTGTTAGAATGGAAAAGATAAATGAAGCTTCATTTTCTGCCATGGTAACATCATGATGATTTCAGAAGCAGCATCAGCACCTTCAGGCGCAGTACTCCACAGTACTACAGTACTCCAGAAGTACTACCGTACTTCACAGTACTACAGTACTCCACAGTACTACAGTACTACAGTACTCCAGAAGGTACTCCACAGTACTGCAGTACTCCAGAAGTACTACAGTACTTCACACTAGTTCAAAGGCACCAAGTGAACGTCCTCGTGTCTCAAACATATCGTCAGAGGTGAAGACTGCAGCTGCTTCTTCTGCTTCTTCTTCTTCTGTTAAATTCTGTCTCTACTTCCTGTGATTGGTCCAAAAGTCCAAACTGTCCAACAAAGTGTTTTCAAAGCAACAGAACCAGGTTCAGTTTGATCCAGATCCAGACCTCCTCTTCTGCTCTGAGGAACCGTTCACACCTGATGTTCAGGTTCACACTGAACTGAAGAGTCTGAAGCTCTGAACCAAACCAGGTGTGAACGATATCGGAGATGAACTCTGGTTGTTAATAACTTCAGAGTGTTTCTAACTGATCTCAGTTCAGCTTCACTCTTCAGCTGCAGCTGCTTGAGACAGGTTGTGACTCTCAGTCAGTTCTTCTCTCAGGAGATGGAACCCACTCACCAGGGGGGGGAACCCACTCACCGGGGGGGGGGGGGGGGGGGGGGCCCACTCAGCAGAGTCACAGAGAACCGACGCTCAGGGAGAGAAGGAGGAAACTTCCTCTTGTTCACACTCACATATCAGACTCTCTCTCGTCCAGCTGCTGGTTGAAGCATCCTTGTTCTAAACCTCTCAGCTCAGTCATGATAATTCAATCTGTGATTAGTGTGAACAGGGTTTCATGAGCAAGACGAATGTTAAATTAAATGATTGATAAATAATGAGTTATAGTTTCCCTTTATAGTTTCAACAACATCAGATGTTTTATCATATTTATCTTTTCCGAAAAATCTTTAGCGGCTAACGAGGCAGCGAAGTGTGTCGATGTTAAAGCTTTAATCTGCTCCTGAGACTCAACACCTCACACAACTCCACTTCCTTCTAATTACACGTGGGGAGCAAACAGACATGAAGCACAGTGGAGGGGGGTGTGTGTGTGTGTGTGTGTGTGTGTGTGTGTGTGTGTGTGTGTGTGTGTGTGTGGAGGGGGGGGGCTGCAGGTCTGGGCCTGCAGAGACTCTTCAAAAGCTTCTTTACCCAAAACCTGAACTTGTTTTTGTCGTGGACCGACTCACATTAAATCAGATAAAGCAGAGATCTCAGTGATGTGTGTTCACGTGTTTCTGATCAGTTTGGATTAAATTAGTTATTTAATGTTAAAGAATCAGGCTAAGACATCATGACTGGCAGCTGAGGCTGACTCCTGATTGGTCATGTGTGTGTATGGGCCGGAACTCGATACCACGACTCAGCAGCTTCATTTCCCAGAGATTTTTGATTAATTTCAGGAGAAGGTGGAGACGTTTCGTTGTTTCTATTTAATGTTTAAGGCATCAGACAAAACTCGATTATTCACAACAGGTTATTCGTATTCCAGTGATTCCAGAGGTAAAAGGTTAAAGTGTGAAATTTGTCGGCAAACAGTGAAATAATTCAACATATGAAGAATAAAGTTTCTGATAATAATCATATTGTCTAAACTATTTTATTTTAATGATCAAATTTCAAGTTTCAGGCATAAAATGTAGCATTAACCTTAAAACCAGTGACGATTAAAGCAGAATATAAAGTAGGAACACGCTTCTGATGATTCTCATCATCCTCCTGATCGTCGTTCCACTCGTCCGACCAGAACTTCAGGAGGGGGGGGGGGTTTTCCCGCTCTGCAGTCTCACGACAGCTTGTTCTGCTGAATGTGTCTCATCACTTTAAAGAAACTTTTATTTCCTCATCCAGACATTTGACACCAACTGGGTCTGGAGACGTTTCACTGTCTCTGGTGTTTCAGCGACGTTGGACATCCCAGAGTATGAGCGACTGTCTCTGTCTCAGATTTAATTCTTTAGTGTTTACTCTGAGCATTACGTCTGTTGGGACGTGTTCATATACATTTGTATTTATCTCTTCCTTCCATATTCATACTATATTTTGTCTGTAAAATTTTAAATCCTTTTATCATAACTTTATGTCAAGGAGAGACCTTGAACCAGCATTTCACTGGATGTCGTACTGTGCATGTTTGATGTTTGTGACAAATACAATTTGAAATCTAGATTTATCAAACCATAAATACATTTTCTGAGTGAAGTCAGACAGCGGAGGCAAAGAGTCGGACGGCGGCAGGAATGTGGGGATTTCCCGTCGGCTCTGGTTTGGTCGTAACATGTGGGAGTTCCACTCTTAACTAAACACAACGACAGTTCAGCTTCTCGCTGTGACAGTGGCACAACAACCAGGAAACTGGATCCACGGTGAAACTGCACCAGAGGAAAGAAAACCTCCAACTCTCCTCAGATAGTCTGTTAACCTGTTAAGCAACATATCATTAGAAAGCAAAGATTCTTCCGATTCGACTGATGTAAACCATTTCAAGATCCGATCACCACAGCCGGTAAAATTAACGTCTCAGTCAAGACACTAACACAAAAAAACCAATCACAAAGTGGACGTCACTCACCTAAGAAGCTTCATATTAATCCACAGATCGATAACATTCCAACGAAAACAGTCTTGGTACAAAGGTCCAGACGATCCAATCCATAACATAATCAGTCCAAAACACACTATTACATCAAAGAATAGCCACAGTCAGCTGTTGCGTAATCTCAGCGCAGTCAGCATCAAGATGTAAACAACATAAAAGATGTTTATTTGTATAAATTTTAAACCATATGACAGGTTTTGCCTCCTTTATATAAAAGTATGATTCTGAGTGTAAAAGTAGCCTTTTTAGCCTGGTTGGTTACCATGGTTCCAAATGGCCTTTGTGGAAAACGCCTAGACATGCCCTTAGGAAAAAATCTGTGAAATATTAATTTTCTGTGGTATTGTTATTAAATTTGAACCACGGCTAGTCAAGGCTTCATGCTCGGGTCCCAGTGTGTGTTCCAGCTCATAAGTCCCAGCTAGAGTCATCTGCAGGCATCTGTTTAACAACAAATATTCAGGCGGAAATAAAAACCTTCTACTTCACTGTGTTCCAACGGCTATTACTCAATGTCAGTAGCATGATTCTGACTGTTGGGGGGGAAAGTTCAGAATGTTACCTTTCAAAAGAGACCAAGATCATGCATGTTCTCCAAGTGGTTCATGAACAGCTTTCAATTTACTTTCGGTGCTCCTCAGACAGGCAGACACTGTTTAAGAGGCTACAAAGTAAACATGACATGTTTGACTCGTCATGTTTACGAGTATCTGGTATAAACATGAAACTATGGAGGGAACGGTCAGAGATGGTGATTGGTCATTTACAGCCACGATCAGCTCAACACAGAAAGTCATGACGCCTCAGGGAAGAGGAGGAGCAGCAGACAGGAAGTGTTACCTTGACGGTGGGGTAGGTCTTCCTGTTCTTCTCGCTGGACGCTCCTGGCAGACCGCCGTGGGACGGACCTTCACACCCGTATCTGAACCTGAAGCCTCGCTGATGGACACACAAAGACCAACCGCTTTGGTTTCATGATGACACACAGTTAAAATAAACTCTTGGCTCGGCAGAAGGTCACAGGTCATTAGCCTCAACGTCTACACTTCTGTGAATGCATGAAATAAAAAATAAAGTTCTTGTTTTTAACGTCAGTTTGTCGCAGACGTTTGATTCACATGGTTTCACTGTTTAAATGAGAATTACAGCTTCTGCCAACCAGAGCAGTCTCAATGATGGAACATCAGCCCTGGTCCCCACAAGCATATAAACACAGAAACTGTCTGTGAAACTGTAAATGCTGTTTTTGAACATCATTCTTTAGATTTAAAGATCGATTGAGAAATGTCTTGAGTTTTTTCTTTTATTTAATGAACAACTTTAAAAGTTATGAGTCGTATCAGATCGTTTCGATTCCACTTGTAAAGATGGAGATTATAATTTGCTGTCGGACGTACACGAGTTATCCTCCTCACACGATTATTCACTGGTGATGTTTACCTGCTTCGGCTGCTCCAGGATCTGCAGGAACGGTCCGTCCGCTGGAAACAGACACACAACGTCACACAAACCGTCAACACATTCAGAGTCAAGAGCAACTCAACATTATTTATATCAAGTTCCTGATTGACCGATTAATAATAAATAAATACATATTTTCTGCAGTATTTTTCTTTTTGTATTCACAAGCATCTGATTGGTCTTTTAACAGTAATCAAGCTACTCAGTTCCTGAAGGTGGCGCTATGATAAAGGTCATGGGGCCATTGACATCTAAGAGGAGAAGACGCAAAGAGGTTTCCCTTCACTTCCAGTCTTTGTGCTAAGCTAAGCTAGCTGAGTTCTCTCACAGGGCGGAAACAGACTGGAGGCGTGTTCTTGTATGTGGGCGTGTGCAGGAGTAAAACAAACATCCATCACATTTGATTTGTTTCGTCTCAACTTCATAAATCCCAGTTTGTCTCACAGATGTTCACAAGAATCAACTTCTTCTGTTCTTAACTCAACAAGAGTCAAATAGTAACTTAGTGATCAGTGAGTAAAGCTCAGTCCCATGTGAGGATCCTCTCCCAGGACACACACATGCTGATGGACCTGAACACAACAACACAACAACAGGATTCACAACATGAGAAGAACCAGTTTGTGACATTGACGTGTGACACAGTGACCGCCGGTCTGTGGTAAACATCAGACTCTCTGACCACGGCCTGGTTAGCCTGGTTAGCTTGGTTAGCTTGGTTAGCCTGGTTAGCTTGGTTAGCCTGTTAGCCTGTTATCCTGTTAGCCTGGTTAGCCTGGTTAGCTTGGTTAGCCTGGTTAGCTTGGTTAGCCTGTTAGCCTGTTATCCTGTTATCCTGTTAGCTTGGTTAGCTTGGTTAGCCTGGTTAGCTTGGTTAGCTTGGTTAGCCTAGTTAGCGTTCATCTCCTGCAGCATCTTCCTCCATCATCTGTCAAACCAGCCCACGGCTCAACCACAGCGGTGAGTTCCCGCCCGTCACGGCTGGTCCGCAGGGAACACGTGGATATTGTTGTGTTGTGATTTCCACCTGAACATCTTTACTTCATTTCACAGAGTGAACACAAACAGGGAAGTGAGACTCGCCACAAACAACTGGTCCTCACACGTCATGAAACTCCTCTTTCACTTTAACTTCATCACTTTTGATTTGTTTTATATTCAGACACTGAGTGAACATTCGTTTTCCAGACAGAAAGTGTGTTTCCTCAACATCTGTTTAACCTTGGAGCTCAAAGCAAGAAGCCAAGATTCATTAGCCCGGAGTTTACTAACACTCCTGGTGTTTTATTCAGTCCATGTTTCTTTATCAAAGTGTCTCTATTAAAAGCAGCTGGATTAGATTTAACTCCCGTTTGCAGTGAAGCTGGTAATTTACAGACAAATGCCGCTGAATCACTGAGCTACTGAAGGAAACTTAATAACATGAAGCTTCTGCAGTTACACAGAGAATCTGAAATGATTTAACAACTTTACAGCTCTGCCATTAATCCCAGAGAGACGTGTAAATACTGAAGGAAACTACACACAGATCTTTACATGTTCGACTCAAAGTGGAGCTCACACCTCCACCAGAGGCTCCTGGTGAAACCACATCTACATTCACTGGATCCACCAAATCGCACACACATATAAATATCAATTCCATGAGCGTGTCTGATTGTTTTCATCAAGATCTGAGACGCCGCCTGGCATCAACTTCAGCTTATAAAATGTTCACGATGTCAGTGACCTTTGACCGGCAAATTCTAATCACTTCATCCTTGGACTAAGTGAACGTTTCTTTGAAGAAGAAATTCCCTCCACGTGGTGTTGGATATGGAACCGACCAACAACCTGAACGCCTCGGTGCTGCCGTGGAGGAGGAGTGAAGACACAGCGGTGGCGTGAAGCGGTGACACTCACCCGTCCTCAGAGACGCCGTCTGAGACATGGCAGCAAAGGGCTGGAACTCCCACGGTGGATCCATAATCATGGTGTCGAAGATCTGCAGCAACAAGAACATTAACCAGGAGAAGGTTTGAAAACTGAGACCAAAGATCTGAAGACAGAAAAACATGAACTGACTAAACTGATGCTGTTCATAATAATAATAATAATAATAATCCAACAAATCGACACATTTCATCCCCCTGGAACATTTCCATGCTCACAAATCTTTTCTTTCTTTAACCTGTTGTTATGAGATTTGAATATTAACCTGCTGAAGTACACAGGTGTAATCAGTACTTTCACTTTAGCACAAGTATCTGTACGTGTAGAGAACTTGTGAACTTCTACTTCCTCTGGACACTGAGGGAACATCGACTGGATATAAAAGAAGGAAAAGACGGAACCTGTCGGTGGACCCGAGATAAACGATATTAAAGAATCCATCTGTCTCCTGTAGATTCTGTATGAAGTCATTATGCCTGTGAGTGACACACAGAGGAATCGAACCCCCGGTGTGAGTTTACCTGGTTGTTAGAATGAAGGTAGGGGTCGTCTCCAGCCATGGTGTGTGCAAAGGGCCCGGGGCCCCTCAGGAGCTGGAGTCTGAGGAACATGGGATATTTATCATTTATCAATAACAGTCATGGTGAGTCTAGTTTATGTCTTTTATAAAACATGAAACAGAAACGAAGTGAGCGTTTAAACTTGAACGATAAGAACTAAACTCAAAGTTTGTATTGATTTTACTGATTTTTCACACTTGTTGCTGTTTGGCATTGCGCGTTCCCGCCCCGGCCTCACGTGAACGCGCCTGTGTGAAGCATGCTTGCTCCGCAGCTAACAGCTAGCAGCTAACAGCTAACAGCTAACAGCTAGCAGCTAACAGCTAGCAGCTATTACCGCCGGACGGTTTGTAAGTGATCGGTTGTTACCGAGCAACGCGTCTGCAGCGCGGACACCGGCACGGTTCAGACCCGAGTTACCGGGCGTCGTACGGGAACTAAGGGGGGGGGGGGGGCTAACAGGAAACGTACAGTGAGCTAACAGGAAACCAACAGGGAGCTAACATGAAACCAACAGGGAGCTAACATGAAGCTAACCGGCTACACAGTCTGTTATATATGATAGACTCAGAATCCTCCAACTTCATATGAATGCACACACACACACACACACACACACACACACACACACACACACACACACACACACACACACACACACACACACACACACACACACACACACACACACACACACACACACACACACACACACACACACACACACACACACACACACACACACACACACACACACACACACACACACACACACACACACACACACACACACACACACACACCTGAAGGTGTTCAAACATGAAGCTCAGGAGGAAGTGATGTGTGGTCACCAGCAACTAGTTAGTCTGCTTCACCTCCTCTAACCTGCTCCTCTAACCTGCTCCTCTAACCCGGGTCACCTCCTCTAACCCGCTTCACCTCCTCTAACCCGCTCCTCTAACCCGCTTCACCTCCTCTAACCTGCTTCACCTCCTCTAACCTGCTCCTCTAACCTGCTTCACCTCCTCTAACCTGCTCCTCTAACCCGCTTCACCTCCTCTAACCTGCTCCTCTAACCTGCTTCACCTCCTCTAACCTGCTCCTCTAACCTGCTTCACCTCCTCTAACCTGCTCCTCTAACCTGCTTCACCTCCTCTAACCTGCTCCTCTAACCCGCTTCACCTCCTCTAACCTGCTTCACCTCCTCTAACCCGCTTCACCTCCTCTAACCTGCTTCACCTCCTCTAACCCGCTTCACCTCCTCTAACCTGCTCCTCTAACCTGCTCCTCTAACCTGCTTCACCTCCTCTAACCTGCTTCACCTCCTCTAACCCGCTTCACCTCCTCTAACCTGCTTCACCTCCTCTAACCCGCTTCACCTCCTCTAACCTGCTCCTCTAACCTGCTCCTCTAACCTGCTTCACCTCCTCTAACCTGCTCCTCTAACCTGCTTCACCTCCTCTAACCCGCTTCACCTCCTCTAACCTGCTCCTCTAACCTGCTCCTCTAACCTGCTTCACCTCCTCTAACCTGCTCCTCTACCCTGCTTCACCTCCTCTAACCCGCTTCACCTCCTCTAACCTGCTTCACCTCCTCTAACCCGCTCCTCTAACCTGCTCCTCTAACCTGCTTCACCTCCTCTAACCTGCTCCTCTAACCCGCTTCACCTCCTCTAACCTGCTTCACCTCCTCTAACCCGCTTCACCTCCTCTAACCTGCTCCTCTAACCCGCTTCACCTCCTCTAACCTGCTTCACCTCCTCTAACCCGCTTCACCTCCTCTAACCTGCTCCTCTAACCTGCTCCTCTAACCTGCTTCACCTCCTCTAACCTGCTCCTCTAACCTGCTTCACCTCCTCTAACCTGCTCCTCTAACCTGCTTCACCTCCTCTAACCTGCTCCTCTAACCTGCTCCTCTAACCTGCTCCTCTAACCTGCTTCACCTCCTCTAACCTGCTCCTCTAACCTGCTTCTCTAACCTGCTTCACCTCCTCTAACCCGCTTCACCTCCTCTAACCTGCTCCTCTAACCTGCTTCTCTAACCTGCTTCACCTCCTCTAACCCGCTCCTCTAACCTGCTTCACCTCCTCTAACCTGCTCCTCTAACCCGCTCCTCTAACCTGCTCCTCTAACCTGCTCCTCTAACCCGCTTCACCTCCTCTAACCTGCTCCTCTAACCTGCTTCACCTCCTCTAACCTGCTCCTCTAACCTGCTTCACCTCCTCTAACCTGCTTCACCTCCTCTAACCCGCTTCACCTCCTCTAACCTGCTCCTCTAACCCACTTCACCTCCTCTAACCCGCTTCACCTCCTCTAACCTGCTCCTCTAACCCACTTCACCTCATCTAACCCGCTTCACCTCCTCTAACCTGCTTCTCTAACCTGCTTCACCTCCTCTAACCCGCTTCACCTCCTCTAACCTGCTCCTCTAACCCGCTTCACCTCCTCTAACCCGCTTCACCTCCTCTAACCCGCTCCTCTAACCTGCTCTTCTAACCCGGTCTCACTAGTAGCCTGGTTGACTAGTTACCTGCTGACGGCCGGTGACGTAGTTCCCTGGTCACCTGGTTAGGGCGAACGCTTGCGTCTCTTCACCTCCTCTAACCCGGGTCACTTCTAACCCGGTCCAACTAGTAGCCTGGTTGACCAGTTACCTGCTGACGTCACCGGGTAAGGGCTTGCGTCTCTTCAGCTCCTCTAACCTGCTCCTCTAACCCGCTTCACCTCCTCTAACCTGCTCCTCTAACCCGGGTCACTTCTAACCCGGTCCAACTAGTAGCCTGGTTGACCAGTTACCTGCTGACGTCACCGGGTTAGGGCTTGCGTCTCCTCAGCTGGTCACCTGCAGCGTCACTTTGTAGAAACATCTTTTATCCTCAAGAAGAAGAAACGAGAAGCTCGAGCCGCGGAACCGAACACGTGACGACACACTCTGTGTCCCGCACACCGGAATTTCCCTCTGACGTCACACCGCTACAAGGCAGAGACAAAGCGAGGAGGTCTCACTCTGACGACAAAACGCTTTCCAGCAATAATGATAATAAGGAAGTCCTGTCTACGGAAGCCGAGCGCGGCCCAGGACAGAGCGAAGGAACAAGAAACGTTCTTAAATCATTTGTACCAACTCGGAAATCTGAGATTAAACATCAACATTTGCAAACAAAATCTCAAAGTTATGAGATTGAATAATATAAATGATCAGTTGTAAGAAATTAACATTATATAATAAAAAATTATGGCATTTTTAAAAAATCTACAATTAGAAGGTAAAATAAATGAAAATTGTGATTACAACTTGAATATGATGAAAGGAAAACTCTGAGATAGACATTCAATATATTTTATAGATTGTGACTTTTGACCTCAGTGTGTGTGGGTCTGTCCACAGGTCAAAGGTCAGAAGCAAACGTCATGAACGACTCAGTCAGAGATCTCAGTTTCTTCTTCACGTGCAGAGTGACTCCTCTTATCTCTTATAAACGATCTGAGGCCCGGAAGTTGTGTTCCTTGCGCCCCCTGCTGGTCAAACGAGGAAACATAACAGGGACACAATTACAATGATATTTCAGTTCCATTAAAAAGGTGAAAGAGTCCAAGTTGTTATTGTCTCTCAGAAATCTGGAATATTCTTCCTGCCTCACGTCGCCATGAAAGTTTCCAGGAGACAGTTAACGAACAACTCACAACACGATTTAACTGCGTCTGATAATGTTCCTCAGCCCAGAAAGTTAATGATACGTTGATGTGTTTAAATCTCAGTTCTAATAAAAGCTTCACTTCTTTTCCTTTGTTCGGAAACTGAACATTTTACAACTGAAAATTAAAAATCCATCGTCATCGAGACACAAACCTGGAGGAAATTTAAGTTTTCTTCTTGCGTTGATCAAATTTAAATGTTGACCTGAAAGAACCTGAGCGGCATATTTCACAGGATCAGTGAAAAGCTTGACCTGCTGGTGGCGCTAGAGGGAAGTGAAATAGATGTTATTGATCCTGCGAGAAGCGTTTATGTCTGAAGACGGAGCTTCCACCGGGTCATACTTCTTAATCAGTATCAATCTTATGTTAATGACTTTTAAAGCTTCTGCTGGGAGGAAAGAAAATATTCATAAAAACTCACAAACAACATCATTAATTCTTAGATGATCTTTATTTTATTGTTATTAAACAGATAAGAATCGTTATTTAAACATATATATTTGTTTCTGTTCTAAATATTTAGCTTTAGTTATTACAACATTAATAATACACATCTAAGAGCATCTGTAAAATAATTAGTGCAATTTACAGTTAAAACTTTACAGTGGAAACAAAAAAAAACTGCAAAAATATACATATCATCTGTTCAATAAAACTTCAGGTCAAACCTGAACGCAGTTACAGCAGAAATCATGAGGCACGTTAGCTCAGCACACACACGACCACATGCCAGAGCACTGAGGGTGTCAGTGAGGCACTACTGCTAACACACCACCACCAGGGGGCGCAACATCGACACGACAGTCAGACGCCACGAGGCACAACGGACTCCGAGAAG
>NC_083645.1:28449932-28467432 GCF_963576545.1 Limanda limanda | reverse complement strand
AAGCCTCAGATTCTACCTCACGTGTCGATCGTTATGTGAAAAACAATAAACTCAGTGGCACCACCTAGTGGCGGAGAGGAGCATGAGCAAATAATCATTACTGTTCATAGTTCAAATAAGAACCAAGAAGAGTTAAGAAACATTAAATTCATGTTTCTATATTTAAAATCTTCAGGATAAATATCTTTTATGTTTTTTTTGATGAAAATCATCAGTTTTAAAAAGAGAATGTCGTTTGTCTTCTGGTGAAGATTCTCCAGGAAATGACATCACAGTAAGAACAAAGAGGAGAAGCTACAGAAGCTGCAGTTGGTCTGACCTGTTCCCAGAGGCACGATGCCGATGGGCGGCTCTCGACAGACCAGTTTGTGCCGGACGGCCTCCAGGACTCCCAGCACCCAGCCCAGCGTCCCGTCCCCCCCACAGACCAGCACCCGGAACCGGGGCACCTCCCTGAAGGTGTGGAGACTGCACCGGAGACGGAGAGCAGCAGCGTTAGAGACACGTCACACGAGGCTGCAGACCAACAAACGTCCTGATGACTGACCCGAGGACACGAGACAAACACACAAACACGTTTCAGGGTCCCACTCCCCGGACCGGACCCAGCACCTCCTGCTCTCACCCGGCCAGCAGTCCTCCGGTGGACATGTCAAAGACCTGATGGGGGTTCAGGAGCTTCCTGAAGCTGTAGAGCAGCTCGCGGCCCTTCAGGCCTCCGCTCCGCGGGTTGACGAACACCAGCAGGGGGCAGACGTCTGCAGCCAGTTTGTTGTGCTGAGCAACGACAACAGGGACGATCAGTGAAGAAGAGCCGACGCGTGGACGATGAGAGTTAATAAACTTTATCATATCTTATATTCTGTGTAGTTTATCTTTATCTCATGTTACAACTTTGACGTTTACCATCTCAGTTTTATGCTTTTACAGAAACTCTCTGTTCTGACGCCTCAATTCTTCTTTGAAAGTTGTTTTACTAATAAAGTTTATACCACACAACAGATGCCAAAAGTGACGTCAAATGATCCGGATCGCCCCCTGGTGGCTGGCTGCAGTATAGGTCCTAATCCATTCCTCCTCCATGTTAACTGACTGGACACTATAAACTATGCATGACGTCTTTTCCTGTTTTCTGTGTGACATCACTGATCATGTGACTTCTTACGGTTCTGAACATATTGGAGACGTTTGAGTGAATGTGAGGTTCTCGTTACCAGGATCTCTGGGACGACCAGAGACGTCAGCGTCTTGTTGTTGACAGACGTGTCTTTAGCCAACATGTAGATCCGCTCGGCTTCAGAGAAACACGAGACCTGCAGCACCACCGCACCTGAGCAGACACACACACACACACACACACACACACACACACACACACACACGCACACACACACACGCACACACACACACACACACATAAAGTCCCACCTGCAGCACTACAACAGGAAAGCTTTCATCTACGCTGCAGGGCGGTTGCCATGACGACCGTCTCACCTTGACTGGGGTAGAAGTGGGTGATGGTGACCAGGTGACCTGCAGAGATACAAAGGGGGAGGAGGGGGAGAGGTCATGACCTCAATAAGACGAGCGCTCACACACAAACTAGAATCTTCTAGAACTTGAAGTTCTTGAAATGTCGCTTTCACAATGAATGTGTGACGGAGAACCTGAAAACATGAAGCCTCCGGCCACAAGGTGTCACCAGAGAGTGAGAACAAACAAATAAACAAACACACAACGACACACTCGTAGCAGACAATTACACAGGTTGTAAATAAACCTGTCCGACCCAGTAACCTTTAACCCTCGACGACGGAGCTCAGACTCACTCTTGATGGTCAGCTGTTCCTGGATCAGCTGGGCGTACTCCTCTCTGGCCAGCAGGGGGGGCAGTCCTCCAATCAGCAGGTCGACCTGCACCGCCCGCTTCCTGTTCGCCACGACGTAGAACCGAGTCTGGTTCATCTGTCGCAGGGACAACTGCAGAGCGACGTAGAACATGCACTTCTAGTTCTATTCTCTTGCTTCTCCAACTCGTTTAATGCCTCCAGTTTAAAATGTTAAATATTTGAGACGTGCGGCTGCGTCTCCTCTCACCTTCCTGATCTCCTGCAGTTTGTCCAGAATCTTCTCCTGAGGCGTCAGCGTCTGTCTCTGCACTACAGGACAGGAGGAGAGGTCGTGACCTTCGGCTCTACTACGTCACTCAGTCACACGACTTCAACGGTTCAGAGAAAATTATATTTTGAGGCTGTGAGTAAATCCAGAGACCGTTAAATCATTTAAAATGTTTGTTTTCAGATCTGAGTTCCTCCGCTCGTCCGGGGGATTGAAACACGCTGGTGTTTGTTCTGTGGACGGACGCTCACCTTGCTTGCTGCTCATGAAAACCTCCAGAAGACTGAAGCTGGACTCGTCCTCCTCCTGGAACGACAGAGACGTCAGCTGCTCATTTATCGCCCAACTGCATTGTGGGTCATGTGACCTTGAGACTCTGCAGAAGATTAATTTATTCATCGGAGACTTTCCACGATGTATAAAAAATGTGTACCTGTCTGTCCAGCTGCCTGAGGACCTCAGTGAGGACTGAAGCTGCCGTGGCGTCCTTGGAGACGGAGACACGCACGGAAGCTGCACCCGACCTGAAAACACACAAACAGGTCAACATGTCAACAACCTGCCATGATGCGACTGCATCAAGGATGAATCAGCGATCATTTGAAAAACTTCATCTTAAATTTGGCTTGAACACAAACTTTTATAAACGTTAAAAGCAAAACTGTTCCTGATGCAAAATTCAGAGACTTTTCATTGACTGTCTTCACTTTCATTCTCTCAAAACATAACATGTGATCACTTCTGTCCGACCGTCTTTCTAAAGTCAGCACACAAACCAGCAGCGTCACATAAACGTCTGAACTCCGTTTCCCAGCATGCCTCACCTGGGCCAGCCGGCGTACACCTGGAGGACCTCAGCTCCTCGGGGTTTGGGCCTCAGCAGCCAGGCGTCGCCTCCGTCCTTCTGAGAGCTCCTGTTGTCGGGACCATTACGGTTCAGGATGTCGTCGCTATGGAGACGCTGCAGACCGCCGATCTCGTGCAGCTCGAAGTCCTGAGGCTCATCTGGGAGGTAGAAGGCCCTCAGTGCCGCCTCCTGCAGGATAACGCAGGTAGTGGAACTTTAATTTGTGTCTGAGCACAAAGAGGAATGAGCTGAAGAGTTCAGAGTTTATATTTTAATTAGTTTAGCTTCTGTCACATTCACTGGGGCATCGACTGAAGTAATAACTACTGTTACAAAACCAGCATGCTTTTATTTTGAAATACAGCTTCACGTTCATAGCTGCTGTGTGATCGATGTGCAAACATCTCAAATGTTCTTTTTTAGGTAAACCAAACAGTCTCCACTGGTAGTGAGCGTAGATATGATAGTGGTGTTAATGGTAGTAGAGTGTGCGTGCATGTGTGCGTGCGTGTGTGTGTGTGTGCGTTTTAGAGACAGAAGTCGAACCCTCACCACAACTTCCTCATTCCTTGTGGCTCGAAAAATGGAGACGAGTCTGAAGTAACTTCGTTTGACTGCATCATCGCCGTCGAACACCTTGAGAAACTGCTTACCTGTGACACACACACACACACACACACACACACACACACACACACACACACACACACACACACACACACACACACACACACACACACACACACACACACACACACACACACACACACACACACACACACACACACACACACACACACGAATGAAGATCTTCTATGTGTCTGTTCTGATGTTTCTACTGATTCAGCCTGATGATTAAATCCACACTGTGTAACTTTGACAGAGGAACAGCGCCCCCTGCAGCTAATGATTGATTCTGTTGGGCTCCATCTCAATGACGTTGCTCTGAGGAGCTTCAGTCTACATGGAACTATCTCCCAGACTGGAAACCTGATAACAACTGTTGATCCAGAGTTGTGATGTAACGTGAGAGTTTAGTTTGTTAAAACCAAGATTGTTAATGTTGTCGTCCACAGACTCTGAGAACGGACCTGACTCGGCAGCGGCCGGCTGAACGTCTTTACACCCCACCGCAGGCGGATCCACGTCATCGGAGTTATCTGATGGAAACAAGGGAGACTCAGTGTGAGGAGCATGTCAGGAACGTGTCAGGAACATGTCAGGAACATGTCAGGAACATGTCAGGAACATGTCAGGAACATGTCAGGAACATGTCAGGAACATGTCAGGAACGTGTCAGTGGTTTAGTTCACATCTGAAACAGTTTTTATCAAATTGTTCCTCTAAATCCGAGCTGAAAAAGCCTCATTATCACTTCCAAGCTCAGAGCAGCAGAGCGAAGGCTTCAGGAGACGATGCTTCTGCTTCTCACCCATTTTGTGTGTGCAGCCTCACAGAGGATGTGGTCAGGAGGTGTGTGTGTGTGTGCGTGTGCGTGTGCGTGTGCGTGTGTGTGTGTGTGTGTGTGCGTGTGCGTGTGCGTGTGCGTGTGTGTGTGTGTGTGTGTGTGTGCGTGTGTGTGTGTACCCAGCTCGGGGCTGCAGCTCTCTGTGATACGGTAGCAGTGCATCTTGCTGAAGTTCCTGGAGTGGAGCTGGACGCAGGCCGGGTGCAGCAGCATGCCGTGCAGACGCCCCACAGTGCACCCTGGTGGCACGCTGAGGTAACACGCCGCATGGCTCTGACCAGGGAAACAGAAACATTGAGTGTGAGCAGAATCATTAATGTAGTGATCAAGAAAACAAGATTCATCAAGAATGATTTGAGCCCAGATTTGATCCCTTTGAAAATACACCGTCTATCATGATGTGAAAATCACTGAATAACCTGTCGATCATATTATTGATTAATAATAAGTTGAATTCTCCAGTGTATATATATCAGAGCATTTATTAACTCATCCGTTTAAAGTTGATCGTTCTCTATTGTTCTGAAGGTCAGTTTGTGGTTGTAGAAACTTTGAGTCAGATTATGTGATCAGCTTGTATCTGATTGGTTGATTGACAGATATTTAACTGTTTTTTATTAATAACAATGATCGTCTGTGAAACGCTGTGACTGGTTCTCACCGTGATGCCGCACCACTCACACCTCATCCCGGCCAGGACGTCGGACGAGCCGCAGGAGCGCCGGCACACCTCACACCTCGCTGCCGACGCCAGGTTCCCCTCCCTCCAGTGGTGGGGAACCGTATCCTGCAGCAACAGGAAGTAGATCCTGTCAGTGAGAGTTCCTATTGGACTAGATGTTCTAACCTGTACAATGTGGGGCTCACCTGCTCCAGGGTCCCGTCCAGGTGACAGCGGCGGCAGTCGGCACAGGTGAACGTGGCACAGTCAGCGTGGACATGCAGCTCACACACTGAAACACACACACACACACACACACACACACACACACACACAGACACACACACACACACACACGTGTTTGAGTCTCATGTTGCTCCACAGAGTAACGGTGTGACCAGTGGAGATGTTTGAAGCGATCTGACCTTCGCAGCGCAGCGCCGTGTTTCCCTCCGTGTGTTTCCTGCAGACGCAGCAGAAACGTTTCTTCTGACCTGCCGGACCGAAGCAGTGAGCCACTGGCACCTGCAGGGGGCAGCGTAAGTACGCATAGCGTTAATGCAACTGAAAGAACAACAAAACATGTACAGATAGTACGTATAGTTACGCATTAAAAACCCAAAACAAGCTGCAACACTTGGTTCCTTCTGCTGCCACAAACCACAGATACATGACCGGTGTGAGGACGACCACACGTCTCCACTTCCTCCAGCATGAAGCCTAAATATCTCCGATACCCACGCTGCCCCCTGGTGGTGACGTCAGAGTGGAGCGAGGCATCGACAGACAGACGGACAGATTAATCTCTCATAAATGAGAAAAGGGAGGTGGAGATTTACTGGAGCTGTGGTGGTTACACTTTTATTTTTTCATTCATTAATCCAAATTTAAATCATAAAGTCCACAATGTGTCGCCAGTGAGGTTTATTTTTGTATATTATCATTAGTATTATGTAATAATATAAGAATCCAGTTTACTTGAACCCTTGATAACAGCTGAGCCGTGACTCAAACAACACATGTTACACAACAACACAACATGTGATCAAGCAGCAGCTCAGGTTCACGTAGGAATCCTGAAGCGTGAGGAGCAGGCGTCAGAAGGAAAACAGGCGAGAGCATTGATGGAACTCAGCGCTTCACTCTGGTGTTTACTGTCAGCAGTGATCAGTGCTGATCGATAAACACCATGTCTGTGTGTGTGTCTGTGTGTGTGTCTGTGTGTGTTACTCACCCGGACCTCACACGCAGTCACGCAGGAACAAACCGATCTCAGCGTCTTCAGACATTTCTCATGACACATGAAGTTACACACTGAGGAGACAGAGAGCATCACTGAGGGTCACTGCTGGAATGTGAGGAATTGAACAAAGAGGAGAAATCTTCTCCTCCTTTTATATAAAGTCGCAGGTTTATGGGTTTTCTCTTTGTTATTTTGTGTCTTTGAATATCGACAAATAACATTTATTCTCTGTGTAATTAAGAGTTTTCAGTATTTTAGTGAAACATCTTCTGAGCTGAATAATAAAAGAATTGAAACCAATAAGAAAAAACACTATAAATATGACTTTATAGGAGGTTTTCAGCTGAGGTCTAATCCGCTTCGTAGCTCCTCCCACGACCGCTCTGCCTCTAAGTGATGAACTGACATTTGGTTTGTGGTGTTTGTCGTCAGTTTGTCGCATTGTGGTGAAACTCACACTGAGTTCAACAGGATGTGTTGTTGTGATCTGGCTTCACTTAACCCAACATCATCTGAACAACAGAGCAAGTTATCAAGTGTCTCAGTCGCCTCATTGTTTAATAAAAGCTTTAGAGTCACAAAGAATCTTTGTTGAATTGAAAAGAAGTTCTAATGTATTTATTTATTTATTCTCTTTTAACACATGAAGATCTGTAACAGAAACCATTCTTCTCATCTATCAAGAAATCTGCTGACATTTATATTTCTCACTTTGCTGGAGCCTCAACTCTTTTGTCCCGGTCAGGATCCGGTAGCTGACCGATTGTCCAGTGATCTGATTGGTCAGCACCGGAGCGGGTTAGTGGTTCAGTTACCATGGTAACTAACCCCAGTAACAAGTGAACCAGCTTCATTAGACTGAAACTGTGACTGAAGCCTGAAGTTACCGGGATAACCTCAGATCCGGTCTGTCCTTTAAACATATCATTTAACTGATGCTCTTATCCAAAGCTACTTTGGACAAAAAAAAAAAAAACAAGAAGGCCAAAGGAAAGGACAGAGAAGGAGAGAGAGAAGGAGAGAGAGAAGGAGAGAGAGAAGGAGAGGAAGCCTTGTCAGTGACGCCATGGACACGCTGTGGACATGCCGTGGACACGCCGTGGACACGCCGTGTCCACGCCGTGGACACGCCGTGGACATGCCGTGGACACGCCGTGGACACGCCATGGACACGGTCATGATTCTCTCTGATTCTCCATCTCTTCTGAACCGACTCATTAAACATACTTCCTATCATAGCAGGTTACACCCCTCCCCCCCCCCTCACAAAGCAGGTAAAGTAAGAGGCTAGAAGAGGCTGACCAATCACAGCACAGTAGAGCAGCTGGCCAATCAGAGCAGACTTTATCTTAAAGAGACAGGAGCTGACACCAAGTGTTTGAGACAGAGGCTGAGAAGAGGAGCTGCAGCGATGGACGGTCGGAGGAACGAGGTTCTGAACATCACAGTCATGACTCGTTATGATAATAAACCTGAAGATGTCTCCTTAACTTATGGTTTTGTAGAAATCTAAACAAACTGGAGAAAACCCAATCTGGAGCTGGAGTCCTTCAGTTCAAAGTTTGGGATGAAGTCCAGGTGAATTCAGGAGCAGCGGCGCCACCATCCTGTCACTACTGCAACAACATGTTCTGACAGTGGAGCTTCTGAATGACCTCTTCTCCATAGCAACAGCCGCCGAGGCTCATGGGTAAAAAATCACTAGAACTATTGGCCACAACATGATGATGCACAGAAGTTTAAGAGCTGGACGAGCGTCAGGTTCAGGAGCCGTGGGAACATTCAGCTGCGGTCTGGTGACATCACAGGTTGTGTGAAGTGAAACGTTACACAATCCAGCTGCTGCTTCTAAAGCTGTGTGTGACCTGAGGATGCTCATGCCTCTGCTGTCACACACAGACACACACACACAGACACACACAAACACACTCACTCACACAGACACACACACACACACTCACACAAACACACACAAACACACTCACTCACACAGACACACACACACAAACACATTCTTCCAGCACTGAGCATCCCTGCCAGTCTCCTGTTGCCATGCCAACCGGAGGAAGTAAATCACGAGTTGATTGCACACACACACACCAACACACAAATCGTGCCCAGTAACACACTAGTTGCCCTTAATCTTGTGTGTGTGTGTGTGTGTTAAGTGTGTGTGTGTGTGTGTGTGTGTGTGTGTGTGTGTGTGTGTGTGTGTGTGTGTGTGTGTGTGTGTGTGTGTGTGTGTGTGTGTGTGTGTGTGTGTGTGTGTGTTTGTCTTGGATGTGCTCTTCAGTTCGACTGTTGAATTCATGATGAAGACGAGGCTTGGTGGGAAAGAAAAGGACAGAAAAGCAAAGAGAGTGATGAAGATGAAGAGGGAATGAAAGAAAAAGGAAAGAAAGAAGAAGCACAACGGCCAAAGGAAAGGAGAGGAGAGGAAAGGAAGGAGAAGGAAAGGAAACTGTAGAAAGGGAAAATAAGTGAAAACAAGAAGACCAAAGGAAAGGAGAGAGAAGGAGAGAGAAGGAGAGAGAGAGAAGGAGAGAGAAGGAGAGAGAAGGAGAGAGAAGGAGAGGAGAGAGAGAGGAGGAGAGAGAAGGAGAGAGAAGGAGAGGAGAGAGGACAGAGAAGCAGAGAGAGAAGGAGAGAGAAGGAGAGAGAAGGAGGTGACAGAGAAGGAGAAGAGAGAGAAGGAGAAGAGAGAGAAGGAGAAGAGAGAGAAGGAGAGGACAGAGAGGAGAGAGAAGGAGAGAGAAGGAGAGAGAAGGAGAGAGAAGGAGAGAGAAGGAGAGGAGAGAGGAGAGAGAAGGAGAGAGAAGGAGAGGAGAGAGAAGGACAGAGAAGGAGAGAGAAGGAGAGAGAAGGAGAGAGAAGGAGAGAGAAGGAGAGAGAAGGAGAGGAAGCCTCGTTAGTGACACTTTCCTCAGTTAGGATCACACCTGACCCTGGTCACGTGACCCAGGCTGGTTCCTCCGGGTCAGAGGTCAGAGGTCAGAGGAGCAAGGCAGCAGCAGGTCCTCACCTTCACACAGGAAGCCCACCAGGCCCCAGATGAAGTCGCTGCAGCTGTGGCAGAACGTGGGCTTGGTCAGCGTGACCCTCCGGAAGCAGTGGCCCGGTGCGGAGCTCTGGTGCCGGGACCGGAGCCCCGGGGACCGGAGCCCCGGGGACCGCCTCCTCCGCACGGCCAGCGGGCTCTCCGAGCTCTCCGAGCGGCCGGCCGCGGCCTCGGGGTCCGCCGGTCCGATCCGGCCCGAGTCCGCCATGTCTGCCCGCACTCACTCGCTCAGCGACCGGGGAAGGACCGCACAGGTCCCGGTTCTTGTGCAGAGGTCCCGGTTCTGGTGCAGAGACCCGGGTTGTGGTGCAGAGACCCGGGTTGTGGTGCAGAGACCCGGGTTAGGAGCCTCTCCAGCCCGGGAGGCGGGTCGCCTGCTCGGTGTGTCCCGGAGCTGTCCCCGCTTCACACGCTGCTTGTACCGGTCCGAGACAAGGGGCTGGTTTCCTGTTATTCACCCGGAGACAGGACGTGTGTCCGCGGCTGGACCGGCTCCTCGGGCTCGTGTGTCCGGCCGCTGAGCTCCGGGTCCTCGCGGTGAAGAGACGTCCACCTCGCCGGGATCAGAGCTCCTCCGCCCGGGGAGGAGGGCTCCGGGCCCGGGTGAGCCGCCGAGCTCCCGGCTCGGGGAAGCGGGACAAAGTGAAGAAATGTCCCGGTCACAGGAGGCTGGATCCAGCGGCTCCACAGCGGGAGCAGCACGCCACACCCCGGCTGGAAGGAGTCCAGAGGCCGGGCCGAGGGCCGAGGACACGCGGGAGGCAACAAGTGTGAGAGGCCGACACACGCTGCTCTCAGGCCGGGCTTCCTCGTCCTTCTCCCCGCAAGAGTCCTCGTCCTTCTCCGGGGAAGATTCCTCTTCCGCGTCAGAGTCTCCAACACTGATTTACTCCTCCCTCCTCCCTCCCTCCCTCCCTCCTCCTTCTCTCCATCACTCCTCCCTCCTCCTTCTCTCCATCACTCCTCCCTCCTCCTTCTCTCCATCACTCCTCCCTTATTCTCTCACTCCTTCTCTCATCCCTCCTCCTCTCCTTCCCTCGTTCTCTCCTTCCCTCCTTCTCTCCTACTCCTCCCTCCTCCTTCTCTCCATCACTCCTCCCTTATTCTCTCACTCCTTCTCTCATCCCTCCTCCTCTCCTTCCCTCGTTCTCTCCTACTCTCCCTCTCTCTTTCTCTCCTTCTCTCTTATTCCCGACTCCCCCTCCCTCCTTCTCTCCTACTCCCCATCCCTCCTTCGCTTCTTCCCTCCTACTCTCCCTCCCTCCTTCCCTCATTCTCTCCCTCTCTCCTTCCCTCCTTCTCTCCTTCCCTCCTTCTCTCCCTTCCTCCTTCTCTGCTACTCTCCCTCCTTTCTGTTTTCCTTCTCTCTCTCTCTCTCTCTCTCTCTCTCTCTCTCTCTCTCTCTCTCTCTCTCTCTCTCTCTCTCTCCCTCCATTCCTCCCTCTCTCTTTCTCACTTCTCTCTTTCCCTCCTCCCTCCCTCCTTCCTTCTCGGCCTCTTTCTCTTCCTTACTCTCTCCTCCCTCCTTCTCTCCATCACTCCTCCCTCCATCCCTCCGTCTCTCCTACTCTCCCTCTCTCTTTCTCTCCTTCTCTCTTATTCCCTACTCCCCCTCCCTCCTTCTCTCCTACTCTCCATCTCTCCTTCGCTTCTTCCCTCCTACTCTCCCTCCCTCCTTCCCTCATACTCTCCCTCTCTCCTTCTGTCCTTCTCTCATTCCCTCCTTCTCTCCCTTCCTCCTTCTCTCCTACTCTCCCTCCTTTCTTCTTTCTCTTTCTCTCTCTCTTCCTCCATTCCTCCCTCTCTCTTTCTCTCTTTCCCTCCTCCCTCCCTCCTTCCTTCTCGGCCTCTTTCTCTTTCCATCCATCCTGCCTCCTTCTCTCTTTCCATCCCTCTCTCCCTCCCTCCTTCTGTCCTTCTCTCAAGTGAATCGTTTCCTCACCAACGTGTTTCATTGTTTTCTTCTTGGTTTTGTCTGGTTATTGACATGTTACACGTAATTAATATGTAGACATGTTATTGACATGTTACACGTAATTAATATGTAGACATGTTATTGTCATACAACAGAGTGTAATAATAATAATAACAGTAAGTTTAAATCAACCTCAGCAGCAGCTCGAGCTTCTTTCTCTTGTTATGGGTCCCGTTTGTCAAGCAGCTCACGCTGAAAATAACAGCAACATTTTGTCACATTTAGCTTCAAACCATGTTTAAAAAACTGGTGTGAATTTTTGAGTCACTTTTTTGCACATTTACAACAATATTTGTCAACTAAGAGATATTTTAAATATTTAAATCCAAATGTTAAATGTTACACTTAAATGTGAAATCTAAATGCTAAATCTAAATGTGGAATTTAAATCTAAATGTGAAATCTAAATGTTTAATCTAAATCTAAATGTTAAATCTAAATGTTAAATCTAAATGTTAAATCTGAATCTAAATCTAAATGTTAAATCTAAATGTTAAATCTAAATCTAAATCTAAATGGTAAATCTAAATCTAAATCTAAATGTTAAATCTAAATGTTTCGGGTGAAACTAAATATTTAACTAATATGCAAATCAAATGCCGGTAACAGGAAGTAACAAACTAAAAGCTCCCTCTTGTGGCTGGCTATAGTGGCTACAGGTCATAAGTCCCGCATCCTTCATAGAAGTGACACTAAAAACTCAAAGTACATTTCAAATAAAGTTTATCCAAGCGTGTTTGTTATTTTATGTAGTGAATATCACGATAATCCATGTCCAGGAGTCCATTTCCCCGGATAAGATTTATTTCTTATTTGCCACTATAAACACACTTTGACCTCCTCGAGCTTTTATTTTGTGACTTCCTGTTACCGGCATTTGAATTTGCATATTAGTGAAATATTTAGTTTCACCCTGAACATTTAGATTTAACATTTAGATTTAGATTTAACATTTAGATTTAGATTCAGATTTAACATTTAGATTTAGATTCAGATTTAACATTTAGATTTAACATTTAGATTTAGATTAAACATTTAGATTTCACATTTAGATTAAACATTTAGATTTAGATTTAGCATTTAGATTTAACATTTAAGTGTAACATTTAACATTTGGATTTAAATATTTAAAATATCTCTAAGTTGACAAATATTGTTGTGAATGTGCAAAAAAGTGACTCTCAAAAATTCACACCAGTTTTTTAAACATGGTTTGAAGCTAAATGTGAGAAAATGTTGCTGTTATTTTCAGCGTGAGCTGCTTTACAAACGGGACCCATAACTTATTGTCTCAGAACAAACCTCCTCTCAGCAGCTGCAGATCTAAACCTGCACCTGCTGCACATGACCGCTAGAGGTCAGTGTGACTCAGCGGCAGCACCAGTTCAACAGGAAACTGATTCAGTCTCTGTCATGAATTCTGACTTCACATTAGTAAATCGAATTCATCTGAATTAATCTACTCTGTTTACATTTGAAGACACAGAACAATATCAAATAAAGTTTTGTAATTCTCTGACTGAGCTGCTTGGAAACATCGAATCATCATCATCATCATATTTAAATAAAGTTTATTGATCTTCATCTCCCTGCGCAGAGGGAATCGAACAAATCAATAAACACACACAGTTTGTTTTAAAACTGATTCTTCTACCGCCAGGAAAACACACGTTACTTTAATACTCGAGTATTTCTACTTGTGTTATTAAAATGTGTTTTTATCATCAGTTCTGTGAATATGATTCAGAAGATCAAGAGATCACGTGATTTCATGATGAACAAATAAAGTTCAATTGACTTGAATTCCCCCCCTCTCTCTCCCCTCTCACTCTCTCTCTCTCTCTCTGTCCCCCTTCCTCTCTCTCTCTCTCCCCTCTCTCTCTCTCTCTCTCTCCCCCCACTCTGTCCCCTCCCTCTCTCTCTCACTCTCTCTCTCTGTCCCCCTTCCTCTCTCTCTCTCTCTCCCCCCACTCTGTCCCCTCCCTCTCTCTCTCACTCTCTCTCCCTCTTCCCCTCTCCCCCTCTCTCTCGCTCTCTCCCCTTTCCTCTCTCTCTCTCTGTCTGTCTCTCTCTCTCTCTCTCTCTCTCTCTCCCCCTTCCTCTCTCTCTCTCTCTCTCTCTCAGTGTGCTTGCTGCTGCTCAGACAGTAACAGCTCCGCCCGCCCCTCTCTCTCTCTCTCTCTCTCTCTCTACCTGCCTCTCTCTCTCCTCCTCCTCCTCTCTCTCTCTCTCTGTCCCTGTCCTCCCCCTCTCGCTGCGGACATGCTCCCGGGTCTCCTCCGGAGATGAGGCTCCGGAACGTCTCCTTCCTGACGCTGTTGTTGTTCGGGCTGGTCTCGGTGTCCTGGTACACCGCCTTCAGCAGCTCCAGAGGTAAGACCACCCCCACCCCCCCCCCCTGGTACACCGCCTTCAGCAGCTCCAGAGGTAAGACCCCCACCCCCCCCCCCCTGGTACACCGCCTTCAGCAGCTCCAGAGGTAAGACCCCCACCCCCCTCCTTCCTCCGGTGTGTCCCGGTGACTGGATCCGAGCGCCCGGTCCGTCCCGTGTCCCCACCGGGCTGATGAGTATGATGAGGATGATGAAGATGATGAAGATGAGGGGGGGGGGGTACATGTTTTTATATTCTGCAGATTGAGACTCTGACGTGAGGCTGAGGTGAAGGGAGCGCTTGGTTCAGAGGGGGGGGGGGTAACACACGCTCGTGATGTGAGGGGAAGGTAATCAGGGGAGCGCTTGGTTTGCGATGCACCACATTCCAACTACGGGGGGCGGGGTCGAGGGGGGGGGTGCTTGAAGAGGGAAGCCGAGGTTCTGAGGTGTTGATGAAGGGAGCGCTCGGTTTAGAATGCATCAAATGCCAGCTGGGCGGGGAGGGTGTGAGGTGAGAACAGGGGCTGATGGGGGGTGAAAGTGTTTATGAAGGGAGCGCTTGATATGTGATGCTCCCCAGCTGAGGAGACACTGAGTGGGGAGAGAGGGAGGGATGTTTGATTTACATGCAGAAAAAAACAATGCTTCTGATGTGTGTGTGTGTGGGGGGGGGGGGGAGCACTTGATTTGTGATGCCCCTCAGGCTCTGTGATGGGGGGGGCTCTGGATGCAGCCGGGGTTGGTTTGATTTGTGTCTAGTTCCCAACATGTTGCAGGATAAAACGACTGTGTTGAGTAATCAAGGGTGCGCTTGGTTTGCGATGCTCCACTTGCCAGGTCATTAAAGTGGGACCAGAGAAGAGGGGAGGGGTGTGTTTGATTCTTCTGCGGGGTCACCCTGTGCTTTTAGCAAAGACATTGCAGGGAGCACTTGGTTTGTGATGTCTTGCAGGTTTGGAGGGATGAGAGGATGAAAGTCCGGGTGAGAGAGACGGGTGGAGCCGCTACACAGGTTAAGGGAGCGCTTGGTTTGGATGGCGAGATAAAGGTTCATCACCTGAGCTGCTGGAATGACGAAAAGGGAGCGCTTGGTTTGTGATGTGGTCAAGGAAACTTTAACACTTCAAGACCCAGGAGGGAGGAGACAGATCTGTGGGTTGTGTTTTGTTGTTGCTGCTCTGGGGGGGAGCGCTTGATTTAGGGACTAGAACAGGCTCAGTGTTGTGTGTGTGAGGGGGTGTTTTTACACAGGAAGTGACAGTTGCAACCTCAGGTCCATGGGAGCACTTGGTTCGTGAGGCCGGGTGGTGACAGAGGTTCCTGCAGCTGCTTGTTGTTGAATCAGTTTCTGCTTCAGAAACATGTGGCTGCGGAGGGAGCGCTTGGTTTATGACTCAGCTCACAGCAGGGTGCAGCTGGGGTCAGCTTCAGGCCCTGAGGTGGAGTCCGGGGCCTGGGGCCTCCTGAGGACAGGGAGCGCTTGGTTTGAGACGAATCAGGCAGGAAATGAGACGTGTTGATGACATCACTGATGGTTGATTTACAGTTGGTGTTGACGAGATGTCGTGTAGATGTGGTTGTGTAGATGTGGTTGTGTAGATGTGGTTGTGTAGATGTGGTTGTGTAGATGTAGTTGTGTAGATGTGGTTGTGTAGATGTGGTTGTGTATATCTGGTTGTGTAGATCTGGTTGTGTAGATCTTGTTGTGTAGATCTGGTTGTGTAGATCTGGTTGTGTAGATCTGGTAGTGTAGATCTGGTAGTGTAGATGTGGTTGTGTAGATGTTGTTGTGTAGATCTGGTTGTGTAGATCTGGTTGTGTAGATCTGGTTGTGTAGATCTGGTTGTGTAGATCTGGTTGTGTAGATCTGGTTGTGTAGATGTGGTTGTGTAGATGTGGTTGTGTAGATCTTGTTGTGTAGATGTTGTTGTGTAGATCTGGTTGTGTAGATCTGGTTGTGTAGATCTGGTAGTGTAGATCTGGTTGTGTAGATCTGGTTGTGTAGATCTGGTTGTGTAGATGTGGTTGTGTAGATGTGGTTGTGTAGATGTTGTTGTGTAGATCTGGTAGTGTAGATCTGGTTGTATAGATGTGGTTGTGTAGATCTGGTTGTGTAGATCTGGTTGTGTAGATCTGGTTGTGTAGATGTGGTTGTGTAGATCTGGTTGTGTAGATCTGGTTGTGTAGATCTGGTTGTATAGATGTTGTTGTGTAGATCTGGTAGTGTAGATCTGGTTGTGTAGATCTGGTTGTGTAGATGTGGTTGTGTAGATGTTGTGTAGATGTGGTTGTGTAGATGTTGTGTAGATGTGGTTGTGTAGATCTGGAGGCTCCCATGTGAACGAGTCGCTCTGACAGGTTCTGACTTGCTCAGCTTCAACGTGTCACATCTGTTGTGTGGTGTCATGTGTTGTGTTGTGTCACGCCTCTGGAGCGCTGGGCCGTCTGAACTCAAACACACAACATCTGGTTCAGTCGAACGCTGCGGACTTAATATTTTGAATAACTTCTTTTTAAACTGGGTTTGAAATGATTTAAAGATTGTTTTATGTTCTTGGTTAATACTTTCGTCCAGATGACCTGAGTGGACTTTGGGGTCAAAGGTCGGCACTGGGGTGAACTGAGTCGATTTCACAGGTCAAAGGTCACAGTGACCTCATACAAGTCTGGAAAACTGAAACTGCTCTGATTGGTGGAGACGAACAAACACATTGATTCTAGTTTGTTGTTCTTTCACTTCAGTCATTTCATATTTATATTTATTAATCTTAATTAAAAATAAATCTTCAGTTTATGAGAAAAGAGATAAAATCACTTCAACAGGATTTGACTTATTTATTGCAGCATGATTTCTAACTCTGTCAGTGAGTGTAAATACGTGTGTGTGTTTGTGTCACTCACTCACACACACTCACTCACACACACTCACTCACACACACTCACTCACTCACTCACACACACACACACACACACACCACAGCACACGGCTCATAGTGATTAGATGACACATCGGCCTCTTTCAACCTGGAAGTGAACATGCTCGGCCTTGTCCTGCTGTCACACACACACACACACACACACACACACACACACACACACACACACACACACACACACACACACACACACACACACATCCTGTGGTTCAACCCTCGTTGTTTGTTGCTCAGAACTTTTGTGTTGAACTTGACGAAGCTTCACTTTTCGTTGATGATTCTCTTCCTCAGGAAAGTGAGCAGCTGTTCGCAGGTTTGTTGAAACACAGGAAAACCTTTTAAAGATCGTTTTTTTCACCTCGTCATGCTCGATGTCACAAACATGTCGGAGACCGAGGCCCCGCCCCCTCACCTCACTGTCCTCACTGTGGCTTCTTGCATAATTCAGAGAAAAAATGGCTGCGGCACGTTTCCCTAAGATGTAAAAAACCATAAGGACACAAGCTTCACGACGTAGAAGAAGGACAGGTTGTTTGTGTGATTGTCCCGTTGAGCCGGGTGGTGACAATCGCTCTAATGCTGCCCCCTGTTAGTTTGGAGTATGACTTCGCCCGAGGTCAGAGGTCAGAGGTCAGAGGTCAGGTCCCTGACAACAGGCCTGATAACCCTCTGTTGAACCTGGAAGCCCTTCAGGTCACATGTTAGATTGACTCGGGTTTGGCTGATGCACTCAGGTTTACATATCTTACCAAGAGCCACATAAACACATTGAGCAACAGTAAATTAATGCAAATAAATATGCAGAGTTTGTATTTTCTT